>NW_027467777.1:335682-371767 GCF_004210375.1 Tachypleus tridentatus
GTAAGTAAACTGATATTAGTTGATACTAATGATGCAACTGTGGTTCCAATGTAAGTAAACTGATATTAGTTGGTACCAATGATGCAGCTGTGGTTCCAATGGTAAACTGATATTAGTAAACTGATATTAGTTGGTACCAATGATGCAGCTGTGGTTCCATGGTAAGTAAACTGATATTAGTTGGTATACCAATGACCTAATGATGCAGCTGTGGTTCCATGGTAAGTAAACTGATATTAGTTGGTACTAATGATGCAGCTGTGGTTCCATAGTAAGTAAATGATATTAGTTGGTACTAATGATGCAGCTGTGGTTCCAATGTAAGTAAACTGATATTAGTTGGTACTAATGATGCAGCTGTGGTTCCATGGTAAGTAAACTGATATTAGTTGGTACCAATGATGCAGCTGTGGTTCCATGGTAAGTAAAACTGATATTAGTTGGTACTAATGATGCAGCTGTGGTTCCATGGTAAGTAAACTGATATTAGTTGGTACTAATGATGCAGCTGTGGTTCCATGGTAAGTAAACTGATATTAGTTGGTACCAATGATGCAGCTGTGGTTCCATGGTAAGTAAACTGATATTAGTTGGTACTAATGATGCAGCTGTGGTTCCATGGTAAGTAAACTGATATTAGTTGGTACTAATGATGCAGCTGTGGTTCCAATGGTAAGTAAACTGATATTAGTTGGTACTAAATGATGCAGCTGTGGTTCCATGGTAAGTAAACTGATATTAGTTGGTACCAATGATGCAGCTGTGGTTCCATGGTAAGTAAACTGATATTAGTTGGTACTAATGATGCAGCTGTGGTTCCATGGTAAGTAAACTGATATTAGTTGGTACTAATGATGCAGCTGTGGTTCCATGGTAAGTAAACTGATATTAGTTGGTACCAATGATGCAGCTGTGGTTCCATGGTAAGTAAACTGATATTAGTTGGTACTAATGATGCAGCTGTGGTTCCATGGTAAGTAAACTGATATTAGTTGGTACCAATGATGCAGCTGTGGTTCCATGGTAAGTAAACTGATATTAGTTGGTACTCAATGATGCAGCTGTGGTTCCATGGTAAGTAAACTGATATTAGTTGGTACCAATGATGCAGCTGTGGTTCCATGGTAAGTAAACTGATATTAGTTGGTACTAATGATGCAGCTGTGGTTCCATGGTAAGTAAACTGATATTAGTTGGTACTAATGATGCAGCTGTGGTTCCATGTAAGTAAACTGATATTAGTTGGTACCAATGATGCAGCTGTGGTTCCATGGTAAGTAAACTGATATTAGTTGGTACTAATGATGCAGCTGTGGTTCCATGGTAAGTAAACTGATATTAGTTGGTACTAATGATGCAGCTGTGGTTCCATGGTAAGTAAACTGATATTAGTTGGTACCAATGATGCAGCTGTGGTTCCATGGTAAGTAAACTGATATTAGTTGGTACTAGTGATGCAGCTGTGGTTCCATGGTAAGTAAACTGATATTAGTTGGTACTAATGATGCAGCTGTGGTTCCAATGTAAGTAAACTGATATTAGTTGGTACTAATGATGCAGCTGTGGTTCCATGGTAAGTAAACTGATATTAGTTGGTACCAATGATGCAGCTGTGGTTCCATGGTAAGTAAAACTGATATTAGTTGGTACTAATGATGCAGCTGTGGTTCCATGGTAAGTAAACTGATATTAGTTGGTACTAATGATGCAGCTGTGGTTCCATGGTAAGTAAAATGATATTAGTTGGTACTAATGATGCAGCTGTGGTTCCATGGTAAGTAAACTGATATTAGTTGGTACTAATGATGCAGCTGTGGTTCCATGTAAGTAAACTGATATTAGTTGGTACTAATGATGCAGCTGTGGTTCCATGGTAAGTAAACTGATATTAGTTGGTACTAATGATGCAGCTGTGGTTCCATGGTAAGTAAACTGATATTAGTTGGTACCAATGATGCAGCTGTGGTTCCATGGTAAGTAAACTGATATTAGTTGGTACTAATGATGCAGCTGTGGTTCCAATGTAAGTAAACTGATATTAGTTGGTACTAATGATGCAGCTGTGGTTCCATGGTAAGTAAACTGATATTAGTTGGTACTAATGATGCAGCTGTGGTTCCATGGTAAGTAAACTGATATTAGTTGGTACTAATGATGCAGCTGTGGTTCCATGGTAAGTAAATGATATTAGTTGGTACCAATGATGCAGCTGTGGTTCCATGGTAAGTAAACTGATATTAGTTGGTACTAATGATGCAGCTGTGGTTCCAATGTAAGTAAACTGATATTAGTTGGTACCAATGATGCAGCTGTGGTTCCATGGTAAGTAAACTGATATTAGTTGGTACCAATGATGCAGCTGTGGTTCCATGGTAAGTAAACTGATATTAGTTGGTACTAATGATGCAGCTGTGGTTCCATGGTAAGTAAACTGATATTAGTTGGTACTAATGATGCAGCTGTGGTTGACATGGTAAGTAAACTGATATTAGTTGGTACTAATGATGCAGCTGTGGTTCCATGGTAAGTAAACTGATATTAGTTGGTACTAATGATGCAGCTGTGGTTCCATGTAAGTAAACTGATATTAGTTGGTACTAATGATGCAGCTGTGGTTCCATGGTAAGTAAACTGATATTAGTTGGTACCAATGATGCAGCTGTGGTTCCATGGTAAGTAAACTGATATTAGTTGGTACCAATGATGCAGCTGTGGTTCCATGGTAAGTAAACTGATATTAGTTGGTACTAGTGATGCAGCTGTGGTTCCATGGTAAGTAAACTGATATTAGTTGGTACTAATGATGCAGCTGTGGTTCCATGGTAAGTAAACTGATATTAGTTGGTACTAATGATGCAGCTGTGGTTCCAATGTAAGTAAACTGATATTAGTTGGTACCAATGATGCAGCTGTGGTTCCATGGTAAGTAAACTGATATTAGTTGGTACTAATGATGCAGCTGTGGTTCCATGGTAAGTAAACTGATATTAGTTGGTACCAATGATGCAGCTGTGGTTCCAATAAGTAAACTGATATTAGTTGGTACTAATGATGCAGCTGTGGTTCCATGGTAAGTAAACTGATATTAGTTGGTACTAATGATGCAGCTGTGGTTCCATGGTAAGTAAACTGATATTAGTTGGTACTAATGATGCAGCTGTGGTTCCATGGTAAGTAAACTGATATTAGTTGGTACTAATGATGCAGCTGTGGTTCCATGGTAAGTAAACTGATATTAGTTGGTACTAATGATGCAGCTGTGGTTCCATGGTAAGTAAACTGATATTAGTTGGTACTAATGATGCAGCTGTGGTTCCATGGTAAGTAAACTGATATTAGTTGGTACCAATGATGCAGCTGTGGTTCCATTGTAAGTAAACTGATATTAGTTGGTACTAATGATGCAGCTGTGGTTCCATGGTAAGTAAACTGATATTAGTTGGTACTAATGATGCAGCTGTGGTTCCATGGTAAGTAAACTGATATTAGTTGGTACCAATGATGCAGCTGTGGTTCCATGGTAAGTAAACTGATATTAGTTGGTACTAGTGATGCAGCTGTGGTTCCATGGTAAGTAAATGATATTAGTTGGTACTAATGATGCAGCTGTGGCTTCCATGGTAAGTAAACTGATATTAGTTGGTACTAATGATGCAGCTGTGGTTCCATGGTAAGTAAACTGATATTAGTTGGTACTAATGATGCAGCTGTGGTTCCATGGTAAGTAAACTGATATTAGTTGGTACTAATGATGCAGCTGTGGTTCCATGGTAAGTAAACTGATATTAGTTGGTACTAATGATGCAGCTGTGGTTCCATGTAAGTAAACTGATATTAGTTGGTACCAATGATGCAGCTGTGGTTCCATGGTAAGTAAACTGATATTAGTTGGTACCAATGATGCAGCTGTGGTTCCATGGTAAGTAAACTGATATTAGTTGGTACTAATGATGCAGCTGTGGTTCCATGGTAAGTAAACTGATATTAGTTGGTACCAATGATGCAGCTGTGGTTCCATGGTAAGTAAACTGATATTAGTTGGTACCAATGATGCAGCTGTGGTTCCATGGTAAGTAAACTGATATTAGTTGGTACTAATGATGCAGCTGTGGTTCCATGGTAAGTAAAATGATATTAGTTGGTACTAATGATGCAGCTGTGGTTCCATGGTAAGTAAACTGATATTAGTTGGTACTAATGATGCAGCTGTGGTTCCATGGTAAGTAAACTGATATTAGTTGGTACCAATGATGCAGCTGTGGTTCCATGGTAAGTAAACTGATATTAGTTGGTACCAATGATGCAGCTGTGGTTCCATGGTAAGTAAACTGATATTAGTTGGTACCAATGATGCAGCTGTGGTTCCATGGTAAGTAAACTGATATTAGTTGGTACCAATGATGCAGCTGTGGTTCCATGGTAAGTAAACTGATATTAGTTGGTACCAATGATGCAGCTGTGGTTCCATGTAAGTAAACTGATATTAGTTGGTACTAATGATGCAGCTGTGGTTCCATGGTAAGTAAACTGATATTAGTTGGTACTAATGATGCAGCTGTGGTTCCATGGTAAGTAAAATGATATTAGTTGGTACCAATGATGCAGCTGTGGTTCCATGGTAAGTAAACTGATATTAGTTGGTACTAATGATGCAGCTGTGGTTCCATGGTAAGTAAACTGATATTAGTTGGTACTAATGATGCAGCTGTGGTTCCATGGTAAGTAAACTGATATTAGTTGGTACTAATGATGCAGCTGTGGTTCCATGGTAAGTAAACTGATATTAGTTGGTACCAATGATGCAGCTGTGGTTCCATGGTAAGTAAATGATATTAGTTGGTACCAATGATGCAGCTGTGGTTCCATGGTAAGTAAACTGATATTAGTTGGTACTAATGATGCAGCTGTGGTTCCATGGTAAGTAAACTGATATTAGTTGGTACTAATGATGCAGCTGTGGTTCCATGGTAAGTAAACTGATATTAGTTGGTACCAATGATGCAGCTGTGGTTCCATGGTAAGTAAACTGATATTAGTTGGTACCAATGATGCAGCTGTGGTTCCATGGTAAGTAAACTGATATTAGTTGGTACTAATGATGCAGCTGTGGTTCCATGGTAAGTAAACTGATATTAGTTGGTACTAATGATGCAGCTGTGGTTCCATGGTAAGTAAACTGATATTAGTTGGTACCAATGATGCAGCTGTGGTTCCATGGTAAGTAAACTGATATTAGTTGGTACTAATGATGCAGCTGTGGTTCCATGGTAAGTAAACTGATATTAGTTGGTACCAATGATGCAGCTGTGGTTCCATGGTAAGTAAACTGATATTAGTTGGTACCAATGATGCAGCTGTGGTTCCATGGTAAGTAAACTGATATTAGTTGGTACTAATGATGCAGCTGTGGTTCCATGGTAAGTAAACTGATATTAGTTGGTACCAATGATGCAGCTGTGGTTCCATGGTAAGTAAACTGATATTAGTTGGTACTAATGATGCAGCTGTGGTTCCATGGTAAGTAAACTGATATTAGTTGGTACTAATGATGCAGCTGTGGTTCCAATGTAAGTAAACTGATATTAGTTGGTACTAATGATGCAGCTGTGGTTCCATGTAAGTAAACTGATATTAGTTGGTACTAATGATGCAGCTGTGGTTCCATGGTAAGTAAACTGATATTAGTTGGTACCAATGATGCAGCTGTGGTTCCATGGTAAGTAAACTGATATTAGTTGGTACTAATGATGCAGCTGTGGTTCCATGGTAAGTAAACTGATATTAGTTGGTACCAATGATGCAGCTGTGGTTCCATGGTAAGTAAACTGATATTAGTTGGTACTAATGATGCAGCTGTGGTTCCAATGTAAGTAAACTGATATTAGTTGGTACCAATGATGCAGCTGTGGTTCCATGGTAAGTAAACTGATATTAGTTGGTACTAATGATGCAGCTGTGGTTCCAATGTAAGTAAACTGATATTAGTTGGTACTAATGATGCAGCTGTGGTTCCAATGTAAGTAAACTGATATTAGTTGGTACCAATGATGCAGCTGTGGTTCCATGGTAAGTAAACTGATATTAGTTGGTACTAATGATGCAGCTGTGGTTCCAATGTAAGTAAACTGATATTAGTTGGTACCAATGATGCAGCTGTGGTTCCATGGTAAGTAAACTGATATTAGTTGGTACTAGTGATGCAGCTGTGGTTCCATGGTAAGTAAACTGATATTAGTTGGTACCAATGATGCAGCTGTGGTTCCATGGTAAGTAAACTGATATTAGTTGGTACCAATGATGCAGCTGTGGTTCCATGGTAAGTAAACTGATATTAGTTGGTACTAATGATGCAGCTGTGGTTCCATGGTAAGTAAACTGATATTAGTTGGTACCAATGATGCAGCTGTGGTTCCATGGTAAGTAAACTGATATTAGTTGGTACCAATGATGCAGCTGTGGTTCCATGGTAAGTAAACTGATATTAGTTGGTACTAATGATGCAGCTGTGGTTCCATGGTAAGTAAACTGATATTAGTTGGTACTAATGATGCAGCTGTGGTTCCATGGTAAGTAAACTGATATTAGTTGGTACTAATGATGCAGCTGTGGTTCCATGGTAAGTAAACTGATATTAGTTGGTACCAATGATGCAGCTGTGGTTCCATGGTAAGTAAACTGATATTAGTTGGTACTAATGATGCAGCTGTGGTTCCATGGTAAGTAAACTGATATTAGTTGGTACCAATGATGCAGCTGTGGTTCCATGGTAAGTAAACTGATATTAGTTGGTACCAATGATGCAGCTGTGGTTCCATGGTAAGTAAACTGATATTAGTTGGTACTAATGATGCAGCTGTGGTTCCATGGTAAGTAAACTGATATTAGTTGGTACCAATGATGCAGCTGTGGTTCCATGGTAAGTAAACTGATATTAGTTGGTACCAATGATGCAGCTGTGGTTCCATGGTAAGTAAATGATATTAGTTGGTACTAATGATGCAGCTGTGGTTCCATGGTAAGTAAACTGATATTAGTTGGTACTAATGATGCAGCTGTGGTTCCATGGTAAGTAAACTGATATTAGTTGGTACCAATGATGCAGCTGTGGTTCCATGGTAAGTAAACTGATATTAGTTGGTACCAATGATGCAGCTGTGGTTCCATGGTAAGTAAACTGATATTAGTTGGTACCAATGATGCAGCTGTGGTTCCATGGTAAGTAAACTGATATTAGTTGGTACCAATGATGCAGCTGTGGTTCCATGGTAAGTAAACTGATATTAGTTGGTACCAATGATGCAGCTGTGGTTCCATGGTAAGTAAACTGATATTAGTTGGTACTAATGATGCAGCTGTGGTTCCATGGTAAGTAAACTGATATTAGTTGGTACTAATGATGCAGCTGTGGTTCCATGGTAAGTAAACTGATATTAGTTGGTACCAATGATGCAGCTGTGGTTCCATGGTAAGTAAACTGATATTAGTTGGTACCAATGATGCAGCTGTGGTTCCATGGTAAGTAAACTGATATTAGTTGGTACTAATGATGCAGCTGTGGTTCCAATGTAAGTAAACTGATATTAGTTGGTACCAATGATGCAGCTGTGGTTCCAATGTAAGTAAACTGATATTAGTTGGTACTAATGATGCAGCTGTGGTTCCATGGTAAGTAAACTGATATTAGTTGGTACTAATGATGCAGCTGTGGTTCCATGGTAAGTAAACTGATATTAGTTGGTACTAATGATGCAGCTGTGGTTCCATGGTAAGTAAACTGATATTAGTTGGTACCAATGATGCAGCTGTGGTTCCATGGTAAGTAAATGATATTAGTTGGTACTAATGATGCAGCTGTGGTTCCATGGTAAGTAAACTGATATTAGTTGGTACCAATGATGCAGCTGTGGTTCCATGGTAAGTAAACTGATATTAGTTGGTACCAATGATGCAGCTGTGGTTCCATGGTAAGTAAACTGATATTAGTTGGTACTAATGATGCAGCTGTGGTTCCATGGTAAGTAAACTGATATTAGTTGGTACTAATGATGCAGCTGTGGTTCCATGGTAAGTAAACTGATATTAGTTGGTACTAATGATGCAGCTGTGGTTCCATGGTAAGTAAACTGATATTAGTTGGTACCAATGATGCAGCTGTGGTTCCATGGTAAGTAAACTGATATTAGTTGGTACCAATGATGCAGCTGTGGTTCCATGGTAAGTAAACTGATATTAGTTGGTACCAATGATGCAGCTGTGGTTCCATGGTAAGTAAACTGATATTAGTTGGTACCAATGATGCAGCTGTGGTTCCATGGTAAGTAAACTGATATTAGTTGGTACCAATGATGCAGCTGTGGTTCCATGGTAAGTAAACTGATATTAGTTGGTACTAATGATGCAGCTGTGGTTCCATGCTGATATTAGTTGGTACTAATGATGCAGCTGTGGTTCCATGGTAAGTAAACTGATATTAGTTGGTACCAATGATGCAGCTGTGGTTCCATGGTAAGTAAACTGATATTAGTTGGTACCAATGATGCAGCTGTGGTTCCATGGTAAGTAAACTGATATTAGTTGGTACTAATGATGCAGCTGTGGTTCCATGGTAAGTAAACTGATATTAGTTGGTACTAATGATGCAGCTGTGGTTCCATGGTAAGTAAACTGATATTAGTTGGTACTAATGATGCAGCTGTGGTTCCATGGTAAGTAAACTGATATTAGTTGGTACTAATGATGCAGCTGTGGTTCCATGGTAAGTAAACTGATATTAGTTGGTACCAATGATGCAGCTGTGGTTCCATGGTAAGTAAACTGATATTAGTTGGTACTAATGATGCAGCTGTGGTTCCATGGTAAGTAAACTGATATTAGTTGGTACTAATGATGCAGCTGTGGTTCCATGGTAAGTAAACTGATATTAGTTGGTACCAATGATGCAGCTGTGGTTCCATGGTAAGTAAACTGATATTAGTTGGTACTAATGATGCAGCTGTGGTTCCATGGTAAGTAAACTGATATTAGTTGGTACTAATGATGCAGCTGTGGTTCCATGGTAAGTAAACTGATATTAGTTGGTACCAATGATGCAGCTGTGGTTCCATGGTAAGTAAACTGATATTAGTTGGTACTAATGATGCAGCTGTGGTTCCATGGTAAGTAAACTGATATTAGTTGGTACCAATGATGCAGCTGTGGTTCCATGGTAAGTAAACTGATATTAGTTGGTACCAATGATGCAGCTGTGGTTCCATGGTAAGTAAACTGATATTAGTTGGTACTAATGATGCAGCTGTGGTTCCATGGTAAGTAAACTGATATTAGTTGGTACCAATGATGCAGCTGTGGTTCCATGGTAAGTAAACTGATATTAGTTGGTACTAATGATGCAGCTGTGGTTCCATGGTAAGTAAACTGATATTAGTTGGTACCAATGATGCAGCTGTGGTTCCATGGTAAGTAAACTGATATTAGTTGGTACCAATGATGCAGCTGTGGTTCCATGGTAAGTAAACTGATATTAGTTGGTACCAATGATGCAGCTGTGGTTCCATGGTAAGTAAACTGATATTAGTTGGTACCAATGATGCAGCTGTGGTTCCATGGTAAGTAAACTGATATTAGTTGGTACCAATGATGCAGCTGTGGTTCCATGGTAAGTAAACTGATATTAGTTGGTACTAATGATGCAGCTGTGGTTCCATGGTAAGTAAACTGATATTAGTTGGTACCAATGATGCAGCTGTGGTTCCATGTAAGTAAACTGATATTAGTTGGTACCAATGATGCAGCTGTGGTTCCATGGTAAGTAAACTGATATTAGTTGGTACTAATGATGCAGCTGTGGTTCCATGGTAAGTAAACTGATATTAGTTGGTACCAATGATGCAGCTGTGGTTCCATGGTAAGTAAACTGATATTAGTTGGTACTGATGCAGCTGTGGTTCCATGGTAAGTAAACTGATATTAGTTGGTACTAATGATGCAGCTGTGGTTCCATGGTAAGTAAACTGATATTAGTTGGTACCAATGATGCAGCTGTGGTTCCATGGTAAGTAAACTGATATTAGTTGGTACTAATGATGCAGCTGTGGTTCCATGGTAAGTAAACTGATATTAGTTGGTACCAATGATGCAGCTGTGGTTCCATGGTAAGTAAACTGATATTAGTTGGTACCAATGATGCAGCTGTGGTTCCATGGTAAGTAAACTGATATTAGTTGGTACTAATGATGCAGCTGTGGTTCCATGGTAAGTAAACTGATATTAGTTGGTACTAATGATGCAGCTGTGGTTCCATGGTAAGTAAACTGATATTAGTTGGTACTAATGATGCAGCTGTGGTTCCATGGTAAGTAAACTGATATTAGTTGGTACCAATGATGCAGCTGTGGTTCCATGGTAAGTAAACTGATATTAGTTGGTACTAATGATGCAGCTGTGGTTCCATGGTAAGTAAACTGATATTAGTTGGTACTAATGATGCAGCTGTGGTTCCATGGTAAGTAAACTGATATTAGTTGGTACCAATGATGCAGCTGTGGTTCCATGGTAAGTAAACTGATATTAGTTGGTACCAATGATGCAGCTGTGGTTCCATGGTAAGTAAACTGATATTAGTTGGTACCAATGATGCAGCTGTGGTTCCATGGTAAGTAAACTGATATTAGTTGGTACTAATGATGCAGCTGTGGTTCCAATGTAAGTAAACTGATATTAGTTGGTACTAATGATGCAGCTGTGGTTCCATGGTAAGTAAACTGATATTAGTTGGTACCAATGATGCAGCTGTGGTTCCATGGTAAGTAAACTGATATTAGTTGGTACTAATGATGCAGCTGTGGTTCCATGGTAAGTAAAACTGATATTAGTTGGTACTAATGATGCAGCTGTGGTTCCATGGTAAGTAAACTGATATTAGTTGGTACTAATGATGCAGCTGTGGTTCCATGGTAAGTAAATGATATTAGTTGGTACAATGATGCAGCTGTGGTTCCATGGTAAGTAAACTGATATTAGTTGGTACTAATGATGCAGCTGTGGTTCCATGGTAAGTAAACTGATATTAGTTGGTACCAATGATGCAGCTGTGGTTCCATGGTAAGTAAACTGATATTAGTTGGTACTAATGATGCAGCTGTGGTTCCAATGTAAGTAAACTGATATTAGTTGGTACCAATGATGCAGCTGTGGTTCCATGGTAAGTAAACTGATATTAGTTGGTACCAATGATGCAGCTGTGGTTCCATGGTAAGTAAACTGATATTAGTTGGTACTAATGATGCAGCTGTGGTTCCATGGTAAGTAAACTGATATTAGTTGGTACTAATGATGCAGCTGTGGTTCCATGGTAAGTAAACTGATATTAGTTGGTACCAATGATGCAGCTGTGGTTCCATGGTAAGTAAACTGATATTAGTTGGTACTAATGATGCAGCTGTGGTTCCATGGTAAGTAAACTGATATTAGTTGGTACTAATGATGCAGCTGTGGTTCCATGGTAAGTAAACTGATATTAGTTGGTACTAATGATGCAGCTGTGGTTCCATGGTAAGTAAACTGATATTAGTTGGTACCAATGATGCAGCTGTGGTTCCATGGTAAGTAAACTGATATTAGTTGGTACTAATGATGCAGCTGTGGTTCCATGGTAAGTAAACTGATATTAGTTGGTACTAATGATGCAGCTGTGGTTCCATGGTAAGTAAACTGATATTAGTTGGTACCAATGATGCAGCTGTGGTTCCATGGTAAGTAAACTGATATTAGTTGGTACTAATGATGCAGCTGTGGTTCCATGGTAAGTAAACTGATATTAGTTGGTACCAATGATGCAGCTGTGGTTCCATGGTAAGTAAACTGATATTAGTTGGTACCAATGATGCAGCTGTGGTTCCATGGTAAGTAAACTGATATTAGTTGGTACCAATGATGCAGCTGTGGTTCCATGGTAAGTAAACTGATATTAGTTGGTACCAATGATGCAGCTGTGGTTCCATGGTAAGTAAACTGATATTAGTTGGTACCAATGATGCAGCTGTGGTTCCATGGTAAGTAAACTGATATTAGTTGGTACCAATGATGCAGCTGTGGTTCCATGGTAAGTAAACTGATATTAGTTGGTACTAATGATGCAGCTGTGGTTCCATGGTAAGTAAACTGATATTAGTTGGTACCAATGATGCAGCTGTGGTTCCATGGTAAGTAAACTGATATTAGTTGGTACTAGTGATGCAGCTGTGGTTCCATGGTAAGTAAACTGATATTAGTTGGTACCAATGATGCAGCTGTGGTTCCATGGTAAGTAAACTGATATTAGTTGGTACTAATGATGCAGCTGTGGTTCCATGGTAAGTAAACTGATATTAGTTGGTACCAATGATGCAGCTGTGGTTCCATGGTAAGTAAACTGATATTAGTTGGTACCAATGATGCAGCTGTGGTTCCATGGTAAGTAAACTGATATTAGTTGGTACCAATGATGCAGCTGTGGTTCCATGGTAAGTAAACTGATATTAGTTGGTACCAATGATGCAGCTGTGGTTCCATGGTAAGTAAACTGATATTAGTTGGTACTAATGATGCAGCTGTGGTTCCATGGTAAGTAAACTGATATTAGTTGGTACTAATGATGCAGCTGTGGTTCCATGGTAAGTAAACTGATATTAGTTGGTACCAATGATGCAGCTGTGGTTCCATGGTAAGTAAACTGATATTAGTTGGTACTAATGATGCAGCTGTGGTTCCATGGTAAGTAAACTGATATTAGTTGGTACTAATGATGCAGCT
The DNA here is from genome assembly GCF_004210375.1 of Tachypleus tridentatus. NCBI lineage: Eukaryota > Metazoa > Arthropoda > Merostomata > Xiphosura > Limulidae > Tachypleus > Tachypleus tridentatus. The sequence goes on from NW_027467777.1 coordinate 348,472, forward strand.
GTGGTTCCATGGTAAGTAAACTGATATTAGTTGGTACTAATGATGCAGCTGTGGTTCCATGGTAAGTAAACTGATATTAGTTGGTACTAATGATGCAGCTGTGGTTCCATGGTAAGTAAACTGATATTAGTTGGTACTAATGATGCAGCTGTGGTTCCATGGTAAGTAAACTGATATTAGTTGGTACTAATGATGCAGCTGTGGTTCCATGGTAAGTAAACTGATATTAGTTGGTACTAATGATGCAGCTGTGGTTCCATGGTAAGTAAACTGATATTAGTTGGTACTAATGATGCAGCTGTGGTTCCAATGTAAGTAAACTGATATTAGTTGGTACTAATGATGCAGCTGTGGTTCCATGGTAAGTAAACTGATATTAGTTGGTACTAATGATGCAGCTGTGGTTCCATGGTAAGTAAACTGATATTAGTTGGTACTAATGATGCAGCTGTGGTTCCATGGTAAGTAAACTGATATTAGTTGGTACCAATGATGCAGCTGTGGTTCCATGGTAAGTAAACTGATATTAGTTGGTACTAATGATGCAGCTGTGGTTCCATGTAAGTAAACTGATATTAGTTGGTACCAATGATGCAGCTGTGGTTCCAATGGTAAGTAAACTGATATTAGTTGGTACTAATGATGCAGCTGTGGTTCCATGGTAAGTAAACTGATATTAGTTGGTACTAATGATGCAGCTGTGGTTCCATGGTAAGTAAACTGATATTAGTTGGTACTAATGATGCAGCTGTGGTTCCATGGTAAGTAAACTGATATTAGTTGGTACCAATGATGCAGCTGTGGTTATTAGTTGGTAAATGATGCAGCTGTGGTTCCATGGTAAGTAAACTGATATTAGTTGGTACCAATGATGCAGCTGTGGTTCCATGGTAAGTAAACTGATATTAGTTGGTACCAATGATGCAGCTGTGGTTCCATGGTAAGTAAACTGATATTAGTTGGTACCAATGATGCAGCTGTGGTTCCATGGTAAGTAAACTGATATTAGTTGGTACCAATGATGCAGCTGTGGTTCCATGGTAAGTAAACTGATATTAGTTGGTACCAATGATGCAGCTGTGGTTCCATGGTAAGTAAACTGATATTAGTTGGTACTAATGATGCAGCTGTGGTTCCATGGTAAGTAAACTGATATTAGTTGGTACTAATGATGCAGCTGTGGTTCCATGGTAAGTAAACTGATATTAGTTGGTACCAATGATGCAGCTGTGGTTCCATGGTAAGTAAACTGATATTAGTTGGTACTAATGATGCAGCTGTGGTTCCATGGTAAGTAAACTGATATTAGTTGGTACCAATGATGCAGCTGTGGTTCCATGGTAAGTAAACTGATATTAGTTGGTACTAATGATGCAGCTGTGGTTCCATGGTAAGTAAACTGATATTAGTTGGTACTAATGATGCAGCTGTGGTTCCATGGTAAGTAAACTGATATTAGTTGGTACTAATGATGCAGCTGTGGTTCCATGGTAAGTAAACTGATATTAGTTGGTACCAATGATGCAGCTGTGGTTCCATGGTAAGTAAACTGATATTAGTTGGTACCAATGATGCAGCTGTGGTTCCATGGTAAGTAAACTGATATTAGTTGGTACCAATGATGCAGCTGTGGTTCCATGGTAAGTAAACTGATATTAGTTGGTACCAATGATGCAGCTGTGGTTCCATGGTAAGTAAACTGATATTAGTTGGTACCAATGATGCAGCTGTGGTTCCATGGTAAGTAAACTGATATTAGTTGGTACCAATGATGCAGCTGTGGTTCCAATGGTAAGTAAACTGATATTAGTTGGTACTAATGATGCAGCTGTGGTTCCATGGTAAGTAAACTGATATTAGTTGGTACTAATGATGCAGCTGTGGTTCCATGGTAAGTAAACTGATATTAGTTGGTACTAATGATGCAGCTGTGGTTCCATGGTAAGTAAACTGATATTAGTTGGTACCAATGATGCAGCTGTGGTTCCATGGTAAGTAAACTGATATTAGTTGGTACCAATGATGCAGCTGTGGTTCCATGGTAAGTAAACTGATATTAGTTGGTACCAATGATGCAGCTGTGGTTCCATGGTAAGTAAACTGATATTAGTTGGTACTAGTGATGCAGCTGTGGTTCCATGGTAAGTAAACTGATATTAGTTGGTACCAATGATGCAGCTGTGGTTCCATGGTAAGTAAACTGATATTAGTTGGTACTAATGATGCAGCTGTGGTTCCATGGTAAGTAAACTGATATTAGTTGGTACTAATGATGCAGCTGTGGTTCCATGGTAAGTAAACTGATATTAGTTGGTACTAATGATGCAGCTGTGGTTCCATGGTAAGTAAACTGATATTAGTTGGTACTAATGATGCAGCTGTGGTTCCATGGTAAGTAAACTGATATTAGTTGGTACCAATGATGCAGCTGTGGTTCCATGGTAAGTAAACTGATATTAGTTGGTACCAATGATGCAGCTGTGGTTCCATGGTAAGTAAACTGATATTAGTTGGTACCAATGATGCAGCTGTGGTTCCATGGTAAGTAAACTGATATTAGTTGGTACTAATGATGCAGCTGTGGTTCCATGGTAAGTAAACTGATATTAGTTGGTACCAATGATGCAGCTGTGGTTCCATGGTAAGTAAACTGATATTAGTTGGTACCAATGATGCAGCTGTGGTTCCAATGTAAGTAAACTGATATTAGTTGATACCAATGATGCAGCTGTGGTTCCATGGTAAGTAAACTGATATTAGTTGGTACTAATGATGCAGCTGTGGTTCCATGGTAAGTAAACTGATATTAGTTGGTACCAATGATGCAGCTGTGGTTCCATGGTAAGTAAACTGATATTAGTTGGTACTAATGATGCAGCTGTGGTTCCATGTAAGTAAACTGATATTAGTTGGTACTAATGATGCAGCTGTGGTTCCATGGTAAGTAAACTGATATTAGTTGGTACTAATGATGCAGCTGTGGTTCCATGGTAAGTAAACTGATATTAGTTGGTACCAATGATGCAGCTGTGGTTCCATGGTAAGTAAACTGATATTAGTTGGTACTAATGATGCAGCTGTGGTTCCATGGTAAGTAAACTGATATTAGTTGGTACCAATGATGCAGCTGTGGTTCCATGGTAAGTAAACTGATATTAGTTGGTACTAATGATGCAGCTGTGGTTCCATGGTAAGTAAACTGATATTAGTTGGTACTAATGATGCAGCTGTGGTTCCATGGTAAGTAAACTGATATTAGTTGGTACCAATGATGCAGCTGTGGTTCCATGGTAAGTAAACTGATATTAGTTGGTACTAATGATGCAGCTGTGGTTCCATGGTAAGTAAACTGATATTAGTTGGTACCAATGATGCAGCTGTGGTTCCATGGTAAGTAAACTGATATTAGTTGGTACCAATGATGCAGCTGTGGTTCCATGGTAAGTAAACTGATATTAGTTGGTACCAATGATGCAGCTGTGGTTCCATGGTAAGTAAACTGATATTAGTTGGTACTAATGATGCAGCTGTGGTTCCATGGTAAGTAAACTGATATTAGTTGGTACCAATGATGCAGCTGTGGTTCCATGGTAAGTAAACTGATATTAGTTGGTACCAATGATGCAGCTGTGGTTCCATGGTAAGTAAACTGATATTAGTTGGTACCAATGATGCAGCTGTGGTTCCATGGTAAGTAAACTGATATTAGTTGGTACTAATGATGCAGCTGTGGTTCCATGGTAAGTAAACTGATATTAGTTGGTACTAATGATGCAGCTGTGGTTCCATGGTAAGTAAACTGATATGCAGCTGTGGTTCCATGGTAAGTAAACTGATATTAGTTGGTACCAATGATGCAGCTGTGGTTCCATGGTAAGTAAACTGATATTAGTTGGTACCAATGATGCAGCTGTGGTTCCATGGTAAGTAAACTGATATTAGTTGGTACCAATGATGCAGCTGTGGTTCCATGGTAAGTAAACTGATATTAGTTGGTACTAATGATGCAGCTGTGGTTCCATGGTAAGTAAACTGATATTAGTTGGTACTAATGATGCAGCTGTGGTTCCATGGTAAGTAAACTGATATTAGTTGGTACTAATGATGCAGCTGTGGTTCCATGGTAAGTAAACTGATATTAGTTGGTACCAATGATGCAGCTGTGGTTCCATGGTAAGTAAACTGATATTAGTTGGTACCAATGATGCAGCTGTGGTTCCATGGTAAGTAAACTGATATTAGTTGGTACCAATGATGCAGCTGTGGTTCCATGGTAAGTAAACTGATATTAGTTGGTACTAATGATGCAGCTGTGGTTCCATGGTAAGTAAACTGATATTAGTTGGTACCAATGATGCAGCTGTGGTTCCATGGTAAGTAAACTGATATTAGTTGGTACCAATGATGCAGCTGTGGTTCCATGGTAAGTAAACTGATATTAGTTGGTACTAATGATGCAGCTGTGGTTCCATGGTAAGTAAACTGATATTAGTTGGTACCAATGATGCAGCTGTGGTTCCATGGTAAGTAAACTGATATTAGTTGGTACTAATGATGCAGCTGTGGTTCCATGGTAAGTAAACTGATATTAGTTGGTACTAATGATGCAGCTGTGGTTCCATGGTAAGTAAACTGATATTAGTTGGTACTAATGATGCAGCTGTGGTTCCATGGTAAGTAAACTGATATTAGTTGGTACCAATGATGCAGCTGTGGTTCCATGGTAAGTAAACTGATATTAGTTGGTACTAATGATGCAGCTGTGGTTCCATGGTAAGTAAACTGATATTAGTTGGTACCAATGATGCAGCTGTGGTTCCATGGTAAGTAAACTGATATTAGTTGGTACTAATGATGCAGCTGTGGTTCCATGGTAAGTAAACTGATATTAGTTGGTACCAATGATGCAGCTGTGGTTCCATGGTAAGTAAACTGATATTAGTTGGTACTAATGATGCAGCTGTGGTTCCAATGTAAGTAAACTGATATTAGTTGGTACTAATGATGCAGCTGTGGTTCCATGGTAAGTAAACTGATATTAGTTGGTACCAATGATGCAGCTGTGGTTCCATGGTAAGTAAACTGATATTAGTTGGTACCAATGATGCAGCTGTGGTTCCATGGTAAGTAAACTGATATTAGTTGGTACTAATGATGCAGCTGTGGTTCCATGGTAAGTAAACTGATATTAGTTGGTACTAATGATGCAGCTGTGGTTCCATGGTAAGTAAACTGATATTAGTTGGTACTAATGATGCAGCTGTGGTTCCATGGTAAGTAAACTGATATTAGTTGGTACTAATGATGCAGCTGTGGTTCCAATGTAAGTAAACTGATATTAGTTGGTACCAATGATGCAGCTGTGGTTCCATGGTAAGTAAACTGATATTAGTTGGTACTAATGATGCAGCTGTGGTTCCATGGTAAGTAAACTGATATTAGTTGGTACCAATGATGCAGCTGTGGTTCCATGGTAAGTAAACTGATATTAGTTGGTACCAATGATGCAGCTGTGGTTCCATGGTAAGTAAACTGATATTAGTTGGTACCAATGATGCAGCTGTGGTTCCATGGTAAGTAAACTGATATTAGTTGGTACCAATGATGCAGCTGTGGTTCCATGGTAAGTAAACTGATATTAGTTGGTACCAATGATGCAGCTGTGGTTCCATGGTAAGTAAACTGATATTAGTTGGTACCAATGATGCAGCTGTGGTTCCATGGTAAGTAAACTGATATTAGTTGGTACCAATGATGCAGCTGTGGTTCCATGGTAAGTAAACTGATATTAGTTGGTACTAATGATGCAGCTGTGGTTCCATGTAAGTAAACTGATATTAGTTGGTACTAATGATGCAGCTGTGGTTCCATGGTAAGTAAACTGATATTAGTTGGTACTAATGATGCAGCTGTGGTTCCATGGTAAGTAAACTGATATTAGTTGGTACTAATGATGCAGCTGTGGTTCCATGGTAAGTAAACTGATATTAGTTGGTACTAATGATGCAGCTGTGGTTCCATGGTAAGTAAACTGATATTAGTTGGTACCAATGATGCAGCTGTGGTTCCATGGTAAGTAAACTGATATTAGTTGGTACTAATGATGCAGCTGTGGTTCCATGGTAAGTAAACTGATATTAGTTGGTACCAATGATGCAGCTGTGGTTCCATGGTAAGTAAACTGATATTAGTTGGTACCAATGATGCAGCTGTGGTTCCATGGTAAGTAAACTGATATTAGTTGGTACTAATGATGCAGCTGTGGTTCCATGGTAAGTAAACTGATATTAGTTGGTACTAATGATGCAGCTGTGGTTCCATGGTAAGTAAACTGATATTAGTTGGTACCAATGATGCAGCTGTGGTTCCATGGTAAGTAAACTGATATTAGTTGGTACTAATGATGCAGCTGTGGTTCCATGGTAAGTAAACTGATATTAGTTGGTACCAATGATGCAGCTGTGGTTCCATGGTAAGTAAACTGATATTAGTTGGTACCAATGATGCAGCTGTGGTTCCATGGTAAGTAAACTGATATTAGTTGGTACCAATGATGCAGCTGTGGTTCCATGGTAAGTAAACTGATATTAGTTGGTACCAATGATGCAGCTGTGGTTCCATGGTAAGTAAACTGATATTAGTTGGTACTAATGATGCAGCTGTGGTTCCATGGTAAGTAAACTGATATTAGTTGGTACTAATGATGCAGCTGTGGTTCCATGGTAAGTAAACTGATATTAGTTGGTACTAATGATGCAGCTGTGGTTCCATGGTAAGTAAACTGATATTAGTTGGTACCAATGATGCAGCTGTGGTTCCATGGTAAGTAAACTGATATTAGTTGGTACCAATGATGCAGCTGTGGTTCCATGGTAAGTAAACTGATATTAGTTGGTACCAATGATGCAGCTGTGGTTCCATGGTAAGTAAACTGATATTAGTTGGTACTAATGATGCAGCTGTGGTTCCATGGTAAGTAAACTGATATTAGTTGGTACCAATGATGCAGCTGTGGTTCCATGGTAAGTAAACTGATATTAGTTGGTACTAATGATGCAGCTGTGGTTCCATGGTAAGTAAACTGATATTAGTTGGTACCAATGATGCAGCTGTGGTTCCATGGTAAGTAAACTGATATTAGTTGGTACCAATGATGCAGCTGTGGTTCCATGGTAAGTAAACTGATATTAGTTGGTACTAATGATGCAGCTGTGGTTCCATGGTAAGTAAACTGATATTAGTTGGTACCAATGATGCAGCTGTGGTTCCATGGTAAGTAAACTGATATTAGTTGGTACCAATGATGCAGCTGTGGTTCCATGGTAAGTAAACTGATATTAGTTGGTACCAATGATGCAGCTGTGGTTCCATGGTAAGTAAACTGATATTAGTTGGTACCAATGATGCAGCTGTGGTTCCATGGTAAGTAAACTGATATTAGTTGGTACTAATGATGCAGCTGTGGTTCCATGTAAGTAAACTGATATTAGTTGGTACCAATGATGCAGCTGTGGTTCCATGGTAAGTAAACTGATATTAGTTGGTACTAATGATGCAGCTGTGGTTCCATGGTAAGTAAACTGATATTAGTTGGTACTAATGATGCAGCTGTGGTTCCATGGTAAGTAAACTGATATTAGTTGGTACCAATGATGCAGCTGTGGTTCCATGGTAAGTAAACTGATATTAGTTGGTACCAATGATGCAGCTGTGGTTCCATGGTAAGTAAACTGATATTAGTTGGTACTAATGATGCAGCTGTGGTTCCATGTAAGTAAACTGATATTAGTTGGTACCAATGATGCAGCTGTGGTTCCAATGTAAGTAAACTGATATTAGTTGGTACTAATGATGCAGCTGTGGTTCCATGGTAAGTAAACTGATATTAGTTGGTACTAATGATGCAGCTGTGGTTCCATGGTAAGTAAACTGATATTAGTTGGTACTAATGATGCAGCTGTGGTTCCATGGTAAGTAAACTGATATTAGTTGGTACTAATGATGCAGCTGTGGTTCCATGGTAAGTAAACTGATATTAGTTGGTACTAATGATGCAGCTGTGGTTCCATGGTAAGTAAACTGATATTAGTTGGTACTAATGATGCAGCTGTGGTTCCATGGTAAGTAAACTGATATTAGTTGGTACCAATGATGCAGCTGTGGTTCCATGGTAAGTAAACTGATATTAGTTGGTACCAATGATGCAGCTGTGGTTCCATGGTAAGTAAACTGATATTAGTTGGTACTAATGATGCAGCTGTGGTTCCATGGTAAGTAAACTGATATTAGTTGGTACCAATGATGCAGCTGTGGTTCCATGTAAGTAAACTGATATTAGTTGGTACCAATGATGCAGCTGTGGTTCCATGGTAAGTAAACTGATATTAGTTGGTACTAGTGATGCAGCTGTGGTTCCATGGTAAGTAAACTGATATTAGTTGGTACTAATGATGCAGCTGTGGTTCCATGGTAAGTAAACTGATATTAGTTGGTACCAATGATGCAGCTGTGGTTCCATGGTAAGTAAACTGATATTAGTTGGTACCAATGATGCAGCTGTGGTTCCATGGTAAGTAAACTGATATTAGTTGGTACCAATGATGCAGCTGTGGTTCCATGGTAAGTAAACTGATATTAGTTGGTACCAATGATGCAGCTGTGGTTCCATGGTAAGTAAACTGATATTAGTTGGTACTAATGATGCAGCTGTGGTTCCATGGTAAGTAAACTGATATTAGTTGGTACTAATGATGCAGCTGTGGTTCCATGGTAAGTAAACTGATATTAGTTGGTACTAATGATGCAGCTGTGGTTCCATGGTAAGTAAACTGATATTAGTTGGTACCAATGATGCAGCTGTGGTTCCATGGTAAGTAAACTGATATTAGTTGGTACCAATGATGCAGCTGTGGTTCCATGGTAAGTAAACTGATATTAGTTGGTACCAATGATGCAGCTGTGGTTCCATGGTAAGTAAACTGATATTAGTTGGTACCAATGATGCAGCTGTGGTTCCATGGTAAGTAAACTGATATTAGTTGGTACTAATGATGCAGCTGTGGTTCCATGGTAAGTAAACTGATATTAGTTGGTACTAATGATGCAGCTGTGGTTCCATGGTAAGTAAACTGATATTAGTTGGTACCAATGATGCAGCTGTGGTTCCATGGTAAGTAAACTGATATTAGTTGGTACCAATGATGCAGCTGTGGTTCCATGGTAAGTAAACTGATATTAGTTGGTACCAATGATGCAGCTGTGGTTCCATGGTAAGTAAACTGATATTAGTTGGTACCAATGATGCAGCTGTGGTTCCATGGTAAGTAAACTGATATTAGTTGGTACTAATGATGCAGCTGTGGTTCCATGGTAAGTAAACTGATATTAGTTGGTACCAATGATGCAGCTGTGGTTCCATGGTAAGTAAACTGATATTAGTTGGTACTAATGATGCAGCTGTGGTTCCATGGTAAGTAAACTGATATTAGTTGGTACCAATGATGCAGCTGTGGTTCCATGGTAAGTAAACTGATATTAGTTGGTACTAATGATGCAGCTGTGGTTCCATGGTAAGTAAACTGATATTAGTTGGTACTAATGATGCAGCTGTGGTTCCATGGTAAGTAAACTGATATTAGTTGGTACTAATGATGCAGCTGTGGTTCCATGGTAAGTAAACTGATATTAGTTGGTACTAATGATGCAGCTGTGGTTCCATGGTAAGTAAACTGATATTAGTTGGTACTAATGATGCAGCTGTGGTTCCATGGTAAGTAAACTGATATTAGTTGGTACTAATGATGCAGCTGTGGTTCCATGGTAAGTAAACTGATATTAGTTGGTACCAATGATGCAGCTGTGGTTCCATGGTAAGTAAACTGATATTAGTTGGTACCAATGATGCAGCTGTGGTTCCATGGTAAGTAAACTGATATTAGTTGGTACCAATGATGCAGCTGTGGTTCCATGGTAAGTAAACTGATATTAGTTGGTACCAATGATGCAGCTGTGGTTCCATGGTAAGTAAACTGATATTAGTTGGTACTAATGATGCAGCTGTGGTTCCAATGTAAGTAAACTGATATTAGTTGGTACCAATGATGCAGCTGTGGTTCCATGGTAAGTAAACTGATATTAGTTGGTACTAATGATGCAGCTGTGGTTCCATGGTAAGTAAACTGATATTAGTTGGTACTAATGATGCAGCTGTGGTTCCAATGTAAGTAAACTGATATTAGTTGGTACTAATGATGCAGCTGTGGTTCCATGGTAAGTAAACTGATATTAGTTGGTACTAATGATGCAGCTGTGGTTCCATGGTAAGTAAACTGATATTAGTTGGTACCAATGATGCAGCTGTGGTTCCATGTAAGTAAACTGATATTAGTTGGTACCAATGATGCAGCTGTGGTTCCATGGTAAGTAAACTGATATTAGTTGGTACCAATGATGCAGCTGTGGTTCCATGGTAAGTAAACTGATATTAGTTGGTACTAATGATGCAGCTGTGGTTCCATGGTAAGTAAACTGATATTAGTTGGTACCAATGATGCAGCTGTGGTTCCATGGTAAGTAAACTGATATTAGTTGGTACCAATGATGCAGCTGTGGTTCCATGGTAAGTAAACTGATATTAGTTGGTACTAATGATGCAGCTGTGGTTCCATGGTAAGTAAACTGATATTAGTTGGTACTAATGATGCAGCTGTGGTTCCATGGTAAGTAAACTGATATTAGTTGGTACTAATGATGCAGCTGTGGTTCCATGGTAAGTAAACTGATATTAGTTGGTACCAATGATGCAGCTGTGGTTCCATGGTAAGTAAACTGATATTAGTTGGTACTAATGATGCAGCTGTGGTTCCATGGTAAGTAAACTGATATTAGTTGGTACTAATGATGCAGCTGTGGTTCCATGGTAAGTAAACTGATATTAGTTGGTACTAATGATGCAGCTGTGGTTCCATGGTAAGTAAACTGATATTAGTTGGTACTAATGATGCAGCTGTGGTTCCATGGTAAGTAAACTGATATTAGTTGGTACCAATGATGCAGCTGTGGTTCCATGGTAAGTAAACTGATATTAGTTGGTACTAATGATGCAGCTGTGGTTCCATGGTAAGTAAACTGATATTAGTTGGTACTAATGATGCAGCTGTGGTTCCATGGTAAGTAAACTGATATTAGTTGGTACTAATGATGCAGCTGTGGTTCCATGGTAAGTAAACTGATATTAGTTGGTACCAATGATGCAGCTGTGGTTCCATGGTAAGTAAACTGATATTAGTTGGTACCAATGATGCAGCTGTGGTTCCATGGTAAGTAAACTGATATTAGTTGGTACCAATGATGCAGCTGTGGTTCCATGGTAAGTAAACTGATATTAGTTGGTACTAATGATGCAGCTGTGGTTCCATGGTAAGTAAACTGATATTAGTTGGTACTAATGATGCAGCTGTGGTTCCATGGTAAGTAAACTGATATTAGTTGGTACCAATGATGCAGCTGTGGTTCCATGGTAAGTAAACTGATATTAGTTGGTACTAATGATGCAGCTGTGGTTCCATGGTAAGTAAACTGATATTAGTTGGTACCAATGATGCAGCTGTGGTTCCATGGTAAGTAAACTGATATTAGTTGGTACCAATGATGCAGCTGTGGTTCCATGGTAAGTAAACTGATATTAGTTGGTACCAATGATGCAGCTGTGGTTCCATGTAAACTGATATTAGTTGGTACTAATGATGCAGCTGTGGTTCCATGGTAAGTAAACTGATATTAGTTGGTACCAATGATGCAGCTGTGGTTCCATGGTAAGTAAACTGATATTAGTTGGTACTAATGATGCAGCTGTGGTTCCATGGTAAGTAAACTGATATTAGTTGGTACTAATGATGCAGCTGTGGTTCCATGGTAAGTAAATGATATTAGTTGGTACTAATGATGCAGCTGTGGTTCCATGGTAAGTAAACTGATATTAGTTGGTACTAATGATGCAGCTGTGGTTCCATGGTAAGTAAACTGATATTAGTTGGTACCAATGATGCAGCTGTGGTTCCATGGTAAGTAAACTGATATTAGTTGGTACCAATGATGCAGCTGTGGTTCCATGGTAAGTAAACTGATATTAGTTGGTACTAATGATGCAGCTGTGGTTCCATGGTAAGTAAACTGATATTAGTTGGTACTAATGATGCAGCTGTGGTTCCATGGTAAGTAAACTGATATTAGTTGGTACTAATGATGCAGCTGTGGTTCCATGGTAAGTAAACTGATATTAGTTGGTACTAATGATGCAGCTGTGGTTCCATGGTAAGTAAACTGATATTAGTTGGTACTAATGATGCAGCTGTGGTTCCATGGTAAGTAAACTGATATTAGTTGGTACCAATGATGCAGCTGTGGTTCCATGGTAAGTAAACTGATATTAGTTGGTACCAATGATGCAGCTGTGGTTCCATGGTAAGTAAACTGATATTAGTTGGTACTAATGATGCAGCTGTGGTTCCATGGTAAGTAAACTGATATTAGTTGGTACTAATGATGCAGCTGTGGTTCCATGGTAAGTAAACTGATATTAGTTGGTACCAATGATGCAGCTGTGGTTCCATGGTAAGTAAACTGATATTAGTTGGTACTAATGATGCAGCTGTGGTTCCATGGTAAGTAAACTGATATTAGTTGGTACCAATGATGCAGCTGTGGTTCCATGGTAAGTAAACTGATATTAGTTGGTAATGATGCAGCTGTGGTTCCATGGTAAGTAAACTGATATTAGTTGGTACAATGATGCAGCTGTGGTTCCAATGTAAGTAAACTGATATTAGTTGGTACCAATGATGCAGCTGTGGTTCCATGGTAAGTAAACTGATATTAGTTGGTACTAATGATGCAGCTGTGGTTCCATGGTAAGTAAACTGATATTAGTTGGTACTAATGATGCAGCTGTGGTTCCATGGTAAGTAAACTGATATTAGTTGGTACCAATGATGCAGCTGTGGTTCCATGGTAAGTAAACTGATATTAGTTGGTACCAATGATGCAGCTGTGGTTCCATGGTAAGTAAACTGATATTAGTTGGTACTAATGATGCAGCTGTGGTTCCATGGTAAGTAAACTGATATTAGTTGGTACCAATGATGCAGCTGTGGTTCCATGGTAAGTAAACTGATATTAGTTGGTACCAATGATGCAGCTGTGGTTCCATGGTAAGTAAACTGATATTAGTTGGTACTAATGATGCAGCTGTGGTTCCAATGTAAGTAAACTGATATTAGTTGGTACCAATGATGCAGCTGTGGTTCCATGGTAAGTAAACTGATATTAGTTGGTACCAATGATGCAGCTGTGGTTCCATGGTAAGTAAACTGATATTAGTTGGTACCAATGATGCAGCTGTGGTTCCATGGTAAGTAAATGATATTAGTTGGTACTAATGATGCAGCTGTGGTTCCATGGTAAGTAAACTGATATTAGTTGGTACCTAATGATGCAGCTGTGGTTCCATGGTAAGTAAACTGATATTAGTTGGTACCAATGATGCAGCTGTGGTTCCATGGTAAGTAAACTGATATTAGTTGGTACCAATGATGCAGCTGTGGTTCCATGGTAAGTAAACTGATATTAGTTGGTACTAATGATGCAGCTGTGGTTCCATGGTAAGTAAACTGATATTAGTTGGTACTAATGATGCAGCTGTGGTTCCATGGTAAGTAAACTGATATTAGTTGGTACCAATGATGCAGCTGTGGTTCCATGGTAAGTAAACTGATATTAGTTGGTACTAATGATGCAGCTGTGGTTCCATGGTAAGTAAACTGATATTAGTTGGTACCAATGATGCAGCTGTGGTTCCATGGTAAGTAAACTGATATTAGTTGGTACTAATGATGCAGCTGTGGTTCCATGGTAAGTAAACTGATATTAGTTGGTACCAATGATGCAGCTGTGGTTCCATGGTAAGTAAACTGATATTAGTTGGTACCAATGATGCAGCTGTGGTTCCATGGTAAGTAAACTGATATTAGTTGGTACTAATGATGCAGCTGTGGTTCCATGGTAAGTAAACTGATATTAGTTGGTACCAATGATGCAGCTGTGGTTCCATGGTAAGTAAACTGATATTAGTTGGTACCAATGATGCAGCTGTGGTTCCATGGTAAGTAAACTGATATTAGTTGGTACTAATGATGCAGCTGTGGTTCCATGGTAAGTAAACTGATATTAGTTGGTACTAATGATGCAGCTGTGGTTCCATGGTAAGTAAACTGATATTAGTTGGTACTAATGATGCAGCTGTGGTTCCATGGTAAGTAAACTGATATTAGTTGGTACTAATGATGCAGCTGTGGTTCCATGGTAAGTAAACTGATATTAGTTGGTACCAATGATGCAGCTGTGGTTCCATGCTGATATTAGTTGGTACTGATGCAGCTGTGGTTCCAATGTAAGTAAACTGATATTAGTTGGTACCAATGATGCAGCTGTGGTTCCATGGTAAGTAAACTGATATTAGTTGGTACCAATGATGCAGCTGTGGTTCCAATGTAAGTAAACTGATATTAGTTGGTACCAATGATGCAGCTGTGGTTCCATGGTAAGTAAACTGATATTAGTTGGTACCAATGATGCAGCTGTGGTTCCATGGTAAGTAAACTGATATTAGTTGGTACTAATGATGCAGCTGTGGTTCCAATGTAAGTAAACTGATATTAGTTGGTACTAATGATGCAGCTGTGGTTCCATGGTAAGTAAACTGATATTAGTTGGTACTAATGATGCAGCTGTGGTTCCATGGTAAGTAAACTGATATTAGTTGGTACCAATGATGCAGCTGTGGTTCCATGGTAAGTAAACTGATATTAGTTGGTACCAATGATGCAGCTGTGGTTCCATGGTAAGTAAACTGATATTAGTTGGTACTAATGATGCAGCTGTGGTTCCAATGTAAGTAAACTGATATTAGTTGGTACCAATGATGCAGCTGTGGTTCCATGGTAAGTAAACTGATATTAGTTGGTACTAATGATGCAGCTGTGGTTCCATGGTAAGTAAACTGATATTAGTTGGTACTAATGATGCAGCTGTGGTTCCATGGTAAGTAAACTGATATTAGTTGGTACTAATGATGCAGCTGTGGTTCCATGGTAAGTAAACTGATATTAGTTGGTACCAATGATGCAGCTGTGGTTCCATGGTAAGTAAACTATATTAGTTGGTACTAGTGATGCAGCTGTGGTTCCATGGTAAGTAAACTGATATTAGTTGGTACAATGATGCAGCTGTGGTTCCATGGTAAGTAAACTGATATTAGTTGGTACTAGTGATGCAGCTGTGGTTCCATGGTAAGTAAACTGATATTAGTTGGTACCAATGATGCAGCTGTGGTTCCATGGTAAGTAAACTGATATTAGTTGGTACCAATGATGCAGCTGTGGTTCCATGGTAAGTAAACTGATATTAGTTGGTACTAATGATGCAGCTGTGGTTCCATGGTAAGTAAACTGATATTAGTTGGTACTAATGATGCAGCTGTGGTTCCATGGTAAGTAAACTGATATTAGTTGGTACCAATGATGCAGCTGTGGTTCCATGGTAAGTAAACTGATATTAGTTGGTACTAATGATGCAGCTGTGGTTCCATGGTAAGTAAACTGATATTAGTTGGTACCAATGATGCAGCTGTGGTTCCATGGTAAGTAAACTGATATTAGTTGGTACTAATGATGCAGCTGTGGTTCCATGGTAAGTAAACTGATATTAGTTGGTACCAATGATGCAGCTGTGGTTCCATGGTAAGTAAACTGATATTAGTTGGTACCAATGATGCAGCTGTGGTTCCATGGTAAGTAAACTGATATTAGTTGGTACCAATGATGCAGCTGTGGTTCCATGGTAAGTAAACTGATATTAGTTGGTACTAATGATGCAGCTGTGGTTCCATGGTAAGTAAACTGATATTAGTTGGTACTAATGATGCAGCTGTGGTTCCATGGTAAGTAAACTGATATTAGTTGGTACTAATGATGCAGCTGTGGTTCCATGGTAAGTAAACTGATATTAGTTGGTACTAATGATGCAGCTGTGGTTCCATGGTAAGTAAACTGATATTAGTTGGTACTAATGATGCAGCTGTGGTTCCATGGTAAGTAAACTGATATTAGTTGGTACTAATGATGCAGCTGTGGTTCCATGGTAAGTAAACTGATATTAGTTGGTACTAATGATGCAGCTGTGGTTCCATGGTAAGTAAACTGATATTAGTTGGTACTAATGATGCAGCTGTGGTTCCAATGTAAGTAAACTGATATTAGTTGGTACTAATGATGCAGCTGTGGTTCCATGGTAAGTAAACTGATATTAGTTGGTACTAATGATGCAGCTGTGGTTCCATGGTAAGTAAACTGATATTAGTTGGTACTAATGATGCAGCTGTGGTTCCATGGTAAGTAAACTGATATTAGTTGGTACCAATGATGCAGCTGTGGTTCCATGGTAAGTAAACTGATATTAGTTGGTACCAATGATGCAGCTGTGGTTCCATGGTAAGTAAACTGATATTAGTTGGTACTAATGATGCAGCTGTGGTTCCATGGTAAGTAAACTGATATTAGTTGGTACTAGTGATGCAGCTGTGGTTCCATGGTAAGTAAACTGATATTAGTTGGTACCAATGATGCAGCTGTGGTTCCATGGTAAGTAAACTGATATTAGTTGGTACCAATGATGCAGCTGTGGTTCCATGGTAAGTAAATGATATTAGTTGGTACTAATGATGCAGCTGTGGTTCCATGGTAAGTAAACTGATATTAGTTGGTACTAATGATGCAGCTGTGGTTCCATGGTAAGTAAACTGATATTAGTTGGTACTAATGATGCAGCTGTGGTTCCATGGTAAGTAAACTGATATTAGTTGGTACTAATGATGCAGCTGTGGTTCCATGGTAAGTAAACTGATATTAGTTGGTACTAATGATGCAGCTGTGGTTCCATGGTAAGTAAACTGATATTAGTTGGTACCAATGATGCAGCTGTGGTTCCATGGTAAGTAAACTGATATTAGTTGGTACTAATGATGCAGCTGTGGTTCCATGGTAAGTAAACTGATATTAGTTGGTACTAATGATGCAGCTGTGGTTCCATGGTAAGTAAACTGATATTAGTTGGTACCAATGATGCAGCTGTGGTTCCACATGGTAAGTAAACTGATATTAGTTGGTACTAATGATGCAGCTGTGGTTCCATGGTAAGTAAACTGATATTAGTTGGTACTCAATGATGCAGCTGTGGTTCCATGGTAAGTAAACTGATATTAGCTTGGTACTAATGATGCAATGCTGTGGTTCCATGGTAAGTAAACTGATATTAGTTGGTACTAATGATGCAGCTGTGGTTCCATGGTAAGTAAACTGATATTAGTTGGTACTAATGATGCAGCTGTGGTTCCATGGTATAAACTGATATTAGTTGGTACTAATGATGCAGCTGTGGTTCCAATGTAAGTAAACTGATATTAGTTGGTACTAATGATGCAGCTGTGGTTCCAATGTAAGTAAACTGATATTAGTTGGTACCAATGATGCAGCTGTGGTTCCATGGTAAGTAAACTGATATTAGTTGGTACTAATGATGCAGCTGTGGTTCCATGGTAAGTAAACCTGATATTAGTTGGTACTAATGATGCAGCTGTGGTTCCAAATGTAAGTAAACTGATATTAGTTGGTACCAATGATGCAGCTGTGGTTCCAATGTAAGTAAATGATATTAGTTGGTACTAATGATGCAGACTTTGGTTCCATAGTAAGTAAAATGATATTAGTTGGTATCTACATGATGCAGCTGTGGTTCCATGTAAGTAAACTGATATTAGTTGGTACTAATGATGCAGCTGTGGTTCCAATGTAAGTAAACTGATATTAGTTGGTACTAAGTGATGCAGCTGTGGTTCCATGTAAGTAAACTGATATTAGTTGGTACCTAATGATGCAGCTGTGTTCCAATGTAAGTAAACTGATATTAGTTGATACTAATGATGCAGCTGTGGTTCCATGGTAAGTAAACTGATATTAGTTGGTACTAATGATGCAGCTGTGGTTCCATGGTAAGTAAACTGATATTAGTTGGTACTAATGATGCAGCTGTGGTTCCATGGTAAGTAAATGATATTAGTTGGTACTAATGATGCAGCTGTGGTTCCATGGTAAGTAAACTGATATTAGTTGATACTAGTGATGCAGCTGTGGCTACATGGTAAGTAAACTGATATTAGTTGGTACCAAAATGATGTAGCTGTGGTTGTCTGAGGCACATAATAATAAGTCGCCCAAGTTTCATTAAGATGACTAATAAACCGAAGTCTAGAAAGTCTTGTTAATATTGAATCATTGAAATGATTTATGAGCTTTAAAAAATCTTGAAAAGCTATGATGGTAATTTTATTGAAAGGTCAACGAATGTGGCGTATCCTGCTTTCCAAGCTGAAATGATGTTTCACCAACGTAATGTTTCAGTTACAATATGTTGTAAACAATTATTATAAGTTTAGTTGAATACAAGTATCTAAACCGGATTATAACATTGTAAGTTCAGAGACAACCTCCGTGCCACAAAGGGGCATCATTAGTTAATTTCAATATTGATGAAAGGAAACTGTCAAGCTATCACGGATACCTAGTTTCAGTAAGATGTGTTTATAAGACGCTGCTCTGTTATTAGACATCAGAGGGTGGAAACATACGTGATATTAAAGTGTTTTCACCCTTATTATCTCAGCTTGAGTAATACCACGTGGTTGTAGTACAATGTGAGAGTCATTACACACGTAGCTAATGTCATTAGATTTAACACCCAGAACATTTAAAGTTGGTAAGACTGAAAATGAGAGGTGAAAGATCGTTGTTTTGATTCACAACCACTCAGCAGAAACCAACTGAAATCACTGTATGTCTATAAGTGTGAGTAGAGTCTTTACTTATGTATAAGAGATTTGTAATGTTTTCCTATGTACAATGAGCGACTTGTGTTCTAAATTGACACAAAATGTGTTTCATAAGTATTAACGGAAAAGTCTTTAGTTTTCTATATCTCTGTTGTTATATCATCTGTATTGGCTTAATTAACTTATGACGCATGTACGTGGTAGTTTGGCTAGTGGTTTTCGTGACCATTAAGATATTACAATGTTCTACCGAATATATTATTTAACCTGTATCGGTCAGAATTGGTGCAGACTTTAGTGGACTGCAAGAATATTAGTTCTAGTTGAAGGAAAGTTAAGAGGAAGTAGTAATTCTGTTATATTCTATGTGCAATATTTATTTTGTAGATTTAGAAAAAAATAAAATTCAGTGATTGAGAGATCGTCATAAAGTCCTTCATGAATCAGTTAACAAATCAATTATAAAGATAACAAAGCCGTTAAGAAACCAATGAACAAAATAATAAATATTTGATCCGAATGTTAACATGTTGATGTGTGAAAGATAACTGTCTTGTAAAGCATAACTTTAAAGAATTAATGAACTTAACATTTTCATGATACCAGTGGAAGTTTATTTTAAGTTTTGACATAGTTCACAGGTAGAGCAGATGTGAGTAACGGGTGAACACATATATATTTGAAAAAAATGTGTTTCTTCTCAGTATTTCATTAATTACAGTTGATAATGAACCCTTAAAGTATTCTGGGTTGAGCGAAGTTATTTGTAGAAGTTGAAATCTACCAATACTATTAAATGTGTTATACCAATAGTGAACTTAGTGTCTTCTATTTTATTTGTTTTTCATAAAATATGTTCATTTGTGCAGGTTGATATACTATATAAGTATGTAGGTTTACTGAACAGTCCTAAGCACTTATGTTTTGTACAAGTTTTAGTTAGAGTGCCAGCTTGTATGAAAAGTGGGGGTCCGATGATAAAAGTATTTCAGTAACTGATCTAGAAACCAGTATGTCCAGGCTTAATCCACATGATTGAAGAGAACCAGTATGTCCAGGCTTAATCCCATGATGTAAAAGAACCAGTATATCCAGGCTTAATCCACATGATGGAAGAGAACCAGTATGTACAGGCTTAATCACATGATTGAAGAGAACCAGTATGTCCAGGCTTAACCACATGATGTAAGAGAACCAGTATGTCCAGGCTTAATCCACATGATGGAAGAGAACCAGTATGTCCAGGCTTAATCCACATGATGTAAGAGAACCAATATGTCCAGACTTAATCCCCATGATGGAAGAGAACCAGTATGTCCAGGCAAACATGATGTAAGAAACCAATATGTCCAGACTTAATCCACATGATGGAAGAGAACCAGTATGTCCAGGTAATCCACATGATGTAAGAGAACCAGTATGTCCAGGCTTAATCCACGATGGAAGAGAACCAGTATGTCCAGGCTTAATCCCATGATGTAAGAGAACCAGTATGTCCAGGCTTAATCCACATAATGGAAGAGAACCAGTATGTCCAGGCTTAATCCACATAATGGAAGATAACCAGTATGTCCAGGATTAATCCACATAATGGGAAGAGAACCAGTATGTTCAGGCTTAATCCACATGATGCAAGTAGTAAACAAGTATGTTTTAAAGCTGTCCTACATGTAGAGAATTGGTATGTCCAGGCTTAATCCCATGGTGGAAGAGAACCAGTATGTCTGGATTAATTCCCATGATGTAAGAGAACCAGTATGTCCAGGCTTAATCCCCATGATTGAAGAGAACCAGTATGTCCAGGCTTAATCCACATGATGTAAGAGAACCAGTATGTCCAGGCTTAATCCACATGATGAAGAGAACCAGTATGTCCAGGCTTAATCCACATGATGTAAGAGAACTATGTCCAGATCCCCATGATGGAAGAGAACCAGTATGTCCAGGCTTAATACATGATGTAAGAGAGAACCAATATGTCCAGACTTAATCCCCATGATGGAAGAGAACCAGTATGTCAGGCTT
The DNA here is from genome assembly GCF_004210375.1 of Tachypleus tridentatus. Taxonomy (NCBI): domain Eukaryota; kingdom Metazoa; phylum Arthropoda; class Merostomata; order Xiphosura; family Limulidae; genus Tachypleus; species Tachypleus tridentatus. Next base: position 369,434 of record NW_027467777.1, read on the forward strand.
AATCCACATGATGCAAGAGAACCATGTAGGCTTAATCCACATGATGGAAGAGAACCAGTATGTCAGGCTTAATCCACATGATGTAAGAGAACCAGTATGTCCAGGCTTAATCCACATAATGGAAGAGAACCACATGTCCAGGCTTAATCCACATAATGGAAAAAAATAAATCCAGTGTCCAGGATTAATCCACATAATGGAAGAGAACCAGTATGTCCAGGCTTAATCCACATGATGTAAGAGAACAAGTATGTTTAGGGCTTAATCCACATGATGTAGGAGAATTGGTATGTCCAGGCTTAATCCCCATGGTGGAAGAGAACCAGTATGTCCAGGATTAATTCCCATGATGTAAGAGAACCAGTATGTCCAGGCTTAATCCCCATGATAAAGAGAACCAGTATGTCCAGGCTTAATCCCATGATGTAAGAGAACCAATATGTCCAGGCTTTATCCCCATGATGTAAGAGAGAACCATGTGTCCAGGCTTAATCCCCATGTTAGAAGAAGAGAACCAGTATGTCCAGGATTAATCCCCATGATGGAAGAGATCCAGTATGTCCAGGCTTAATCCCCATGATGGAAAAGAACCAGTATGTATGTCAGGCTTAATCATGATGATGTAAGAGAACCACCATGTGGCTTAATCCCCATGTTGGAAGAGAACAAGTATGTCCAGGCGTAACCCATGATGGAAGAGAACCAGTATGTACAGGCTTAATTCCCATGATGTAAGAAAACCAGTATATCCAGGCTTAATCCCCATGATGTAAGAGATTCAGTATGTTTAGGCTTAATCCACATGATGAAGAGAACCAGTATGTCCAGGCGTAATCCCCATGATGGATGAGAACCAGTATGTACAGGCTTAATTCCCATGATGTAAGAGAACCAGTATGTCCAGGCTTAATCCCCATGATGGAAGAGAACCAGTATGTTCAGGCTTAATCCCCATGATGTAAGAGAACCAATATGTCCAGGCTTTATCCCATGATGTAAGAGAACCATTATGTCCAGGCTTAATCCCCATGTTGGAAGAGAACCAGTGTGTCCAGGCTTAATCCCCATGATGTAAGAGAACCAATATGTCCAGGCTTAATCCCCATGATGTTAGAGAACCAGTATGTACGGGCTTAATCCCCATGATGTAAGAGAACCAGTACGTCCGGGCTTAATCCCCATGATGGAAGAGAACCAGTGTGTCGGGCTTAATCCCCATGATGGAAGAGAACCAGTATGTTCAGGCTTAATCCCCATGATGTAAGAGAACCAATATGTCAGGCTTTATCCCCTGATGTAAGAGAATCATTATGTCCAGGCTTAATCCCCATGTTGGAAGAGAACCAGTGTGTCCAGGCTTAATCCCCATGATGTAAGAGAACCAATATGTCCAGGCTTTCCCCATGATGTTAGAGAACCAGTATGTACGGGCTTAATCCCCATGATGTAAGAGAACCAGTACGTCCGGGCTTAATCCCCATGATGGAAGAGAACCAGTGTGTCCGGGCTTAATCCCCATGATGTAAGAGAACCAGTATGTCCAGGCTTAATCCCCATGATGGAAGAGAACCAGTATATCCAGGCTTAATCCACACATGGAAGAGAACCAGTATGTCCAGGCTTAATCCACATTATGGAAGAGAACCAGTATGTCCAGGATTAATCCTCATGATGTAAGAGAACCAGTATGTTCAGGCTTAATCCCCATGATGTAAGAGAACCAGTATGTCCAGGCTTAATCCTCATGATGTAAGAGAACCAATATGTCCAGGCTTAACCCATGATGTAAGAGAACCAGTATGTACAGACTTAATCCCCATGTAAGAGAACCAGTATGTCCGGGCTTAATCCTCATGATGGAAGAGAACCAGTATGTCCAGGCTTAATCCCCATGATGTAAGAAACCAGTATATCCAGGCTTAATCCCCATGATGTAAGAGAAACAGTATATCCAGGCTTAATCCCCATGATGTAGGAGAATCAGTATGTTTAGGCTTAATCCACATGATGTAAGAGAACCAGTATGTCCAGGCTTAACCCCATGATGGAAGAGAACCAGTATGCCAGGGCTTAATCCCCATGATGTAAGAGAACCAGTTTGTCCAGGCTTAATCCATGATATAAAACTCACATGCATTTTGAATGAAAACTGTGTTATCCACTGATTTGTTAGCGACATATTGAAAACACCACTACTTGAATCCCGCAGGTAGCCCTCGTGTAGTTCTGAGCTAAATTTAAAAACAAACAAGAAACTATTGTGTATAAACTGAAAGTGCATTGTAAGACATTATCTTCAATCAATTACTTAAAAGTTAAAATTTTGATTCTGTT
>NW_027467777.1:372267-407061 GCF_004210375.1 Tachypleus tridentatus
GGTAATTATCAAATATTACCAATTGGCTGTCTTGGTATTACGAAAATATTACCAATTGATTGTCTGGGTAATTATTAAAAATATTACCTAATGGCTGTTAGTATTTAATTATCAAAAATATTACCAATTGGCTGTCTGGGTAATTATTGAAAATATTACCAATTGGCTGTCTGGGTAATTATCAAAATATTACCAATTGGCTGTCTGGGTAATTATCAAAAATATTACCAATTGGCTGTCTGGGTAATTAGAAATATTAAATTGGCTGTCTGGGTAATTATCAAAATATTATTGGTTGTCTGGGTAATTATTAGAAATATTACCAATTGGCAGTGTGGGTGATTATAAGAAATATTACCAATTGGCTGTCTATGTAATTATGAGAAATATTACCAATTGGCTGTCTGGATAATTATCAAAATATTACCAATTGGCTGTCTGGGTAATTATTAAAAATATTACCAATTGGCTGTCTGGGTAATTATCAAATGTATTACCAATTGGCTGTCTAAGTAATTATGAAAAATATTACCAAATTGGCTGTCTGGGTAATTATGAGAAATATTACCAATTGGTTGTCTGGGTAATTATGAGAAATATTACCAATTGGCTCTCTAGGTAATTATGAGAAATATAACAAAATTGGCTGTCTGAGGTAATTATTAAAAATATTACAAATTGTCTTTCTAGGTAATTTTCAAAAATATTACCAATTGGCTGTCTGGGTAATTATGAAAAATATTACGAATTGGATGTCTGGGTAATTATCAGAAATATTACGAATTGGCTGTTTTGTTTATGATGAAATATTACCAATTTGTTGTCTGGGTAATTATGAAAAATATTATGAATTGGCTGTCTGGGTAATTATAAAAAAACTTACCATTGGCTGTCTGGGTAATTATCAAAATATTACCAATTGGCTGTCTTAGTAATTATGAGTAATATTACCAATTGGCTCTCTGTGTAATTATTAAAAAATATTACCATTTGGCTGTCTCTGTAATTATAAAAAATATTACGAATTGGCTGTTTGGGTAATTATGAGAAATATTACCAATTACCTGTCTGGGTAATTATGAAGAATATTACCAATTGGCTGTCTAGGTAATTGGAAAAATATTACCAATTGGCTGTCTGGATAATTATGAGAAATATTACCAATTGGATATCTAAATAATTATGAGAAATATTACCAATTGGCTGTCTAAGTAATTATGAGAAATATTACCAATTGGCTGTCTAACTAATTATGAGAAATATTACCAATTGGCTGTCTACGTAATTATTAAAAAAATATTACAAATTGGCTGTCTGGGTAATTATGAAAAATATAACGAATTGGCAGTGTGGTAATTATGAAAAATATTACCAATTGGTTGTCTAGGTAATTATGAGAAATATTTCCAATTGGCTGTCTAGGTAATTATGAGAAATATTACCAATTGGCTATCCGGTTAATTATTAAAATTGTTACCAAATTGCAGTCTAGGTAATTATCAAAAATATTACCAATTGTCTCTTTGGGTAATTATGAAATATTACGAATTGGATGTCTAGGTAATTGCGAAAAATATTACCAATTGGTTGTCTGGGTAGTTATTAAAATATTACCAATTCGCTGTCTGGGTAATTATCAAAAATTTTACCAATTGGCTGTCCCGGTAATTATTAAAATATTACCAATTATCTCTCTATGTAATTATCAGAAATATTACCAATTGGCTGTCTGGGTAATTATGAGAAATATTACCAATTGTCTGTCAAGGTAATTATGAAAAATATTACAAATTGCCTCTGGGTAATTATGAGAAATATTACCAATTGGTTGTCTAACTAATTATTAGAAATATTACCAATTGGCTATCTGAGTAATTATTAAAAAAATATTACTAATTGGCTGTCTGGGTATTTATCAGAAATATTACCAATTGGCTGTTTAGGTAATTATGAAAAAATATTACGAATTGGATGTTTGGGTAATTATCAGAAATATTACAAAATGGCTGTCTAGGTAATTATTAAAAATATTAACGATTGGCTGTCTAGGTAATTATGGAAATATTACCAATTGGCTGTCAAGGTAAATATCAGAAATATTACCAATTGGCTGTCTGGGGAAAATATTAAAAATCTCACCAATTGGCTATGTGGGTAATTTACAAAAATATTACGAATTGGCTGTCTGGGTAATTATCAGAAATATTACCAATTGGCTGTCTAGGTAATTATGAAAAATATTACCAATTGGGTGTCTTGGTAATTATCAGAAATATTATTGATTAGCTGTCTGGGTAATTATGAGAAATATTACCAATTGGCTGTCTGGGTAATTATCAGAAATATTACCAATTGGATTTCCGTGTAATTATTAAAAATATTAACAATTGGCTGTCTGGTAATTATCAAAAAATGTTACCAATTAGCTGTCTCGGTAATTATTAAAAATATTACCAATTATCTCTCTGTGTAATTATCAGAAATATTACCAATTGGTTGCCTGGGTAATTATGAGAAATATTACCAATTGGCTATCTAGGTAAATATGAAGAATATTACCAATTCGCTGTCTGGGTTACTATGAGAAATATTACAAATTGGCTGTCTGGGTAATTATCAGAATATATTACCAATTGGATGTATTGGTAATTATGAGAAATATTACCAATTGGCTCTAGGTAATTATGAAAAAAATATGACAAATTGGCTGTCTGGGTAACTATTAAAAATAATTAACCAATTGGCTGTGGGTAATTATCAAAAAATATTACGAATTGGTTGTCTTGGTAATTACAAAAAATATCACCAATTGCTTTTTTGGGTAATTATTAAAGATATTACGAACTGGATGTCTGGGTAATTATCAAAAATATTAAAAATGGACTGTCTTGGTAATTATTAAAATTATTACCAATTGGCTGTCTGCGTAATTATCAAAAATATTACCAATTGGCTGTTTGGGTAATTATTAGAAATATTAACAATTGCCAGTCTGGATAATTATCAAAAATATTACCAATTGCCTGTCTGGGTATTTATTAGAAATATTACCAAATGGCAGTCTGGGTAACTATGAGGAATATTAACAATTGTCTGTCTGGGTAATTATGAGAAATATTACCAATTGACTATCTGGATAATTATTAGAAATATTACCAATTGGCTGTCTGGGTATTTATCAGAAATATTTCCAATTGCCACTCTGGGTAATTATCAGAAATATTACTAATTGGCTGTCTTTGTAATTATTAAAAATATTTCCAATTGGCTGTCTGGGAAATTATGAAAGATATTACGAATTGGCTGTCTGCGTAACTATTAAAAATCTTACCAATTGGCTCTGTTGGTGATTATCAAAAAAATATTACGAATTGACTGTCTGGGTAATTATTAAAAATTTTACCAATTGGCTGCCTGGGTAATTATCAAAATATTACCAATTGGTTGTCTAGGTAATTATGAAAAATATTACCAATTGGTTGTCTGGGTAATTATGAAAATATTACAAATTGGCTCTCTGGGTAATTATGAGAAATATTACCAATTGTTTGTCTAACTAATTATGAGAAATATTACCAATTGGCTGTCTGAGGTAATTATTAAAAATATTACTAATTGGCTGTTTGGGTATTGATCAGAAATATTACCAATTGGCTGTCTCAGTAATTATTAGAAATATTACCAATTGGCTCTTTAGGTAATTATGAGAAATATTACGAATTGGCTGTCTGGGTAATTGTCAGAAAAGTTACCAATTGGCTCTCTAGGTAATTATGAGAAATATTACCAATTGGGCTCTAGTTAAATATCAGAAATATTACCAATTGGCTGTCTGGGTAAATAATAAAAATATTACCAATTGGCTGTGTGGGTAATTAACAAAATATTACGAATTGGCTGTCTGGGTAATTATCAGAAATATTACCAAATGGCTGTCTAGGTAATTATGAAAAAATATCAACAATTGGCTGTCTTGGTAATTATCAGAAATATTACCAATTGGCTGTCTGGGTAATTATCAAAAAATATTACCAATTGGCTGTCTGGGTAATTATCAGAAATATTACCAATTGGCTTTCGTGTAATTATTCAAAATATTACCAATTGGCTGTCTGGGTAATTTTTAAAAATATTACCAATTGGTTGTCTGGGTAATTATTAGAAATATTTTCAATTGCTGTTTGGTAATTATCAAAATATTACAATTGGCTGTATTGGTAATTATTAAAAATATTTCCAATTGGCTCTCTGGGAAATTATGAAAAATATTACCAATTGGCTGTCTGCGTAACATTAAAAAATTACCAATTGGCTCTGTTGGTGATTATCAAAAATATTACCAATTGGCTGTCTGGGTAATTATCAAAAATATTACCAAATTGGCTGTCTAGGTAATTATCAAAAATATTACCAATTGGTTGTCTGAAGAAAATATTATCAATTATTGGTAATTATCAGAATATTACCAATTGGCTGTTTAGGTAATTATGAAAATGTAACGAAATGGCTTTCTGAGTAATTATCAGAAATATTATAAATTGGATGTCTAGATAATTATTAAAATATTACCAATTGGCTGTCTAGGTAATAATGAGAAATATTACCAATTGGCTTTCTAGGTAATTATTAAAATTGTTACCAATTGGCTGTCTAGGTAATTATATAGAAATATTACCAATTGGCTGTCTTGGTAATTATCAGAAATATTGCCAATTGGCTTTTTTGGTAATTATTAAAATTATTTCGATATTGCTACATGGATAATTATGAAAAATATTACGAATTGGCTGTCTGTGTAACTATTAAAAATTTTACCAATTGGCTCTGTGGATAATTATCAAAAATATTACACAATTGGCTGTCTAGGTAATTGCGAAAAATATTACCAATTGGTTGTCTGGGTAGTTATTAAAAATATTACCAATTGGCTGTCTGGGTAATTATCAAAAAATATTACCAATTGGTTTTCTGGGTAATTTTAAAAATATTACCAATTGGCTGTCTGGGTAATTATGAGAAATATTACCAATTGTCTGTCTAGGTAATTATGAGAACTATTTCCAATTGGCTGTCTAGGTAATTATCAGAAATATTACGAATTGTCTGTCTGAGTAATTATCAGAAATATTATTAATTATCTGGTCTGGTTAATTATCAAAAAAATATTACTAATTGTCTGTCTGGGTAATTATGAAAAATATTACCAATTGGTTAACTGGGTAATTATTAAAGATATTACGAACTGGATGTCTGGGTAATTATAAAAAAATATTACCAATGGACTGTCTGGGTAATTATCAAAATATTACCAATTGGCTGTCTGCGTAATTATCAAAAATATTACCAATTGGCTGTCTGCGTAATTATCAAAAATATTACCAATTGGCTGTTTTGGGTAATTATAGAAATATTAACAATTGGCTGTCTGGGTAATTATCAAAAAAATATTACCAATTGGCTGTTTGGGTAATTATCAGAAATATTAAAATTGGCTGTCTAGATAATTATTAAAAAATATTACCAATTGGCTGTCTAGGTAATAATGAGAAATATTACCAATTGGCTGTCTAGGTAATTATTAAAATTGTTACCAATTGGCTGTCTAGGTAATTATGAGAAAATATTACCAATTGGCTCTCTTGGTAATTATCAGAAATATTACCAATTGGCTTTTTGGGTAATTATTAAAATTATTACGATTATTGCTACATGGACAATTATGAAAAATATTACCAATTGGCTGTCTGTGTAATTATTAAAAATTTTACCAATTGGCTCTGTGGATAATTATCAAAAAATATTACCAATTGGCTGTCTAGGTAATTGCGAAAAATATTACCAATTGGTTGTCTGGGTAGTTATTGAAAAATATTACCAATTGGCTGTCTGGGTAATTATCAAAATATTACCAATTGGTTTTCTGGGTAATTTTAGAAATATTACCAATTGGCTGTCTAGGTAATTATGAAAAAATATTACCAATTGGCTGTCTAAGTAATTATGAGAAATATTACCAATTGGCTGTCTAGGTAATTATCAGAAATATTACCAATTGGCTGTCTAGTAATTATCAGAATTATATTAATTATCTGTCTGGTTAATTATCAAAAATATTACCAATTGTCTGTCTGGGTAATTATGAAAAATATTACCAATTGGTTGTCTGGGTAATTATTAAAAATTTTACCAATTGGATTCCTGGGTAATTATCAAAATATTACCAATTGGCTGTCTAGGTAATTATGAAAAATATTATCAATTAGCTGTCTGAGTAATTATCAGAAATATTACAAATTGGCTGTCAAGGTAATTATTAAAAAATATTACCAATTGGCGTTCTTGGTAATTATCAGAAATATTACCAATTGGCTGTCTAGGTAATTATAAGAAATATTACCAATTGGCTGTCTAGGTAATTTTAAAAAATATTACAATTGGTTGTCTGGGTAATTATCAAAATATTACCAATTGGCTCTTTGGGTAATTATGAAAAATATTACAATTGGTTGTCTAGGTAATTATTAAAATTTTACAAATTGGTTGTCTGGGTAATTATCAAAAATATTACCAATTGGCTGTGTTGGGTAATTATGAAAATATTACGAATTGGTTGTCTAGGTAATTGCGAAAAATATTACCAATTGGTTGTCTGGGTAATTATTAAAATATTACCAATTGGCTGTCTGGGTAATTATCAAAAAATATTACCAATTGGCTGTCTGGGTAATTATTAAGAAATATTACCAATTATCTCTCTGTGTAATTATCAGAAATATTACCAATTGGTTGTCTTGGTAATTATTAAAAATATTACCAATTGGCTGTCTGGGTAATTATCAGAAATATTACCAATTGGCTGTCTGGGTAATTACGAAAAATATTACCAATTGGCTGTCTGGGTAATTATTAAAAATATTACCAATGGCTGTTTTGCTGTAATTATCAAAAAAATATTACCAATTGGCTGTCTGGGTAATTATTAAAAATATTACCAATTGGCTGTCTGGGTAATTATCAAAATATTACCAATTGGCTGTCTGGGTAATTATGAAAATATTACCAATTGGCTGTCTGGTTAATTATTAAAATATTACCAATTGGCTCTGTTGGTAATAATCAAAAATATTACCAATTGGCTGTTTGGTAATTATGAAAAATATTACAAATTGGCTGTCTGGGTAATTTTAAAATTTTACCAATTGGCTGTCTGGGTAATTATCAAAAATATTACGAATTGGCTGTCTTGGTAATTATTAAAATATTTCGAATTGGCTCTCTGGGTAATTATGAAAGATATAAACGAATTGGCTGTAACTATTAAAAATATTACCAATTGGCTCTGTTAGTGATTATCAAAAATATTACGAATTGACTGTCTGGGTAATTATGAAAAATATTACAAATTGGATGTCTGGGTAATTATTAAAAAATTTTACCAATTGGCTGTCTGGGTAATTATCAAAAATATTACCAATTGGCTGTCTAGGTAATTATGAAAAATATTATCAATTGGTTGTCTGGGTAATTATCAGAAATATTACCAATTGGCTGTTTAGGTAATTATGAAAATATAACGAAATGGCTTTCTGAGTAATTATCAGAAATATTATAAATTGGTTGTCTAGGTAATTATTTAAAATATTACCAATTGGCTGTCTAGGTAATAATGAGAAATATTACCAATTGGCTTTCTAGGTAATTATTAAAATTATTACCAATTGGCTGTCTAGGTAATTATGAGAAATATTACCAATTGGGTCTCTTAGTAATTATCAGAAATATTACCAATTGGCTTTTGGGTAATTATTAAAATTATTACGAATTGCTACATGGATAATTATGAAAAATATTACGAATTGGCTGTCTGTGTAATTATTAAAAATATTACCAATTGGCTCTGTGGATAATTATCAAAAATATTACCAATTGGCTGTCTAGGTAATTGCGAAAAATATTACCAATTGGTTGTCTGGGTAATTATTAAAAATATTACAAATTGGCTGTCTGGGTAATTATCAAAAATATTACCAATTGGTTTTCTGGGTAATTTTAGAAATATTACCAATTGGCTGTCTGGGTAATTATGAGAAATATTACCAATTGTCTGTCTAGGTAATTATGAGAAATATTACCAATTGGCTGTCTAGGTAATTATCAGAAATATTACGAATTGTCTGTCTGAGTAATTATCAGAAATATTATTAATTATCTGTCTGGTTAATTATCAAAAATTACTAATTGGCTGTCTGGGTAATTATGAAAAATATTACCAATTGGTTGTCTGGGTAATTATTAAAAAATATTACCAATTGGATTCTGGTTAATTATCAAAAATATTACCAATTGGCTGTCTAGGTAATTATGACAAATATTATCAATTAGCTGTCTGAGTAATTATCAGAAATATTACAAATTGGCTGTCAAGATAATTATTAAAAATATTACCAAATGGCGGTCTAGGTAATTATGAAAAATATTACCAATTGGCGTTCTTGATAATTATCAGAAATATTACCAATTGGCTGTCTAGGTAATTATAAGAAATATTACCAATTGGCTGTCTAGGTAATTATGAGAAATATTACCAATTGGCTCTCTTGGTAATTATCAGAAATATTACCAATTGGCTGTCTGGGTAATTATAAAAATATTACAATTGGCTGTCTGGGTAATTATCAAAAATATTACCAATTGGCTGTTTGGGTAATTATGAAAATATTACCAATTGGCTGTTTGGATAATTATGAAAAATATTACAAATTGGCTGTCTGGGTAATTATTTAAAATATTTCCAATTGGCTGTCTGGGTAATTATCAAAAATATTACCAATTGGCTGTCTAGGTAATTATGAAAAAATTATACCAATTGGCTGTCTAGGTAATTATGAAAATATTACCAAATAACTTTCTGAGGTAATTATCAGAAATATTACAAATTGGCTGTCTAGGTAATTATTAAAAATATTACCAATTGGCTGTTTAGGTAATTATGAAATATTACCAATTGGCTTTCTTGGTAATTATCAGAAATATTACCAATTGGCTGTCTAGGTAATTATTAAAAATATTACCAATTGGCTGTCTGTGTAATTATTAGAAATATTACGAATTGGCTCTCTGTGTAATTATCAGAAATATTACCAATTGGCTGTCTGGGTAATTATCACAAATATTATTAATTGGCTGTCTTGGTAATTATCAAAATATTAACAATTGACGTCTGGGTAATTATGAAAAATATTACGAATTGGCTGTCTGGGTAATTATCAGAAATATTACCAATTGGATTTCCGTGTAATTATTCAAAATATTACCAATTGGCTGTCTGGGTTATTTTTAAAAAATATTACCAATTGGTTGTCTGGGTAATTATTAGAAATATTACCAATTGGCAGTTTGGTAATTATCAAAAATATTACCAATTGGCTGTCTAGGTAATTATGAAAATATTACCAATTGGCTGTCTGGGTAATTATCAGAAATATTACCAATTGGCTGTCTGGGTAATTATAAGAAATATTACCAATTGGCTGTTTATGTAATTATGAAAATATTACTAATTGGCTGTCTAGATAATTATCAGAAATATTACAAATTGTCTTTCTGGGTAATTATCAAAAATATTACCAATTGGCTGTCTGAGTAATTATTAAAATCTTACCAATTGGCTGTGTGGGTAATTATTAGAAATATTACCAATTGGCTGTCTGGGTATTTATCAGAAATATTTCCAATTGGCTGTCTGAGTAATTATCAGAAATATTACCAATTGGCTGTCTTGGTAATTATTAAAATATTACAATTGGCTGTCTGGGTAATTATGAAAATATTACGAATTGGCTGTCTGGTAATTATTAAAATATTACCAATTGGCTGTCTTGGTAATTATCAAAATATTACGAATTGACTGTCTGGGTAATTATGAAAAATATTACCAATTGGTTGTCTGGGTAATTATTAAAAATATTACCAATTGGCTTCTGGGTAATTATCAAAAATATTACCAATTGGCTGTCTAGGTAATTATGAAAAATATTACCAATTGGCTGTCTGAGTAATTATCAGAAAAATATTACCAATTGGCTGTTTTAGGTAATTATGAAAATATTACCAATTGGCTTTCTGAGTAATTATCAGAAATATTACAAATTGGCTGTCTAGGTAATTATAAAATATTACCAATTGGCTGTCTAGGTAATTATGAGAAATATTACCAATTGGCTATCTGGTTAATTATGAAAAATATTACCAATTGGTTGACTGGGTATTTATTAAAAATTTTACCAAATGGCTTTCTGAGTAATTATCAGAAATATTACAAATTGGCTGTCAAGATAATTATTAAAAATATTACCAATTGGCTGTCTAGGTAATTATGAGAAATATTACCAATTGGCTATCTGGTTAATTATTAAAATTGTTACCAAATGGCGGTCTAGGTAATTATGAGAAATATTACCAATTGGCGTTCTTGATAATTATCAGATATATTACGAATTGGCTGTCTGGGTATTTATCAGAAATATTTCCAATTGGCTGTCTGGGTAATTATCAGAAATATTACCAATTGGCTCTCTAGGTAATTATAAGAAATATTAACAATTGGCTGTCTAGGTAATTATGAGAAATGTTACCAATTGGCTCTCTTGGTAATTACCAGAAATATTACCAATTGGCTGTCTAGGTAATTATGAAAATATTTACCAATTGGCTCTGGGTAATTATCAGAAATATTACAAATTGGCTGTCAAGGTAATTATTAAAAAATATTACCAATTGGCTGTCTAGGTAATTATGAGAAATATTACCAATTGGCTATCTGGTTAATTATGAAAAATATTACCAATTGGTTGACTGGGTATTTATTAAAAATTTTACCAAATGGCTTTCTGGGTAATTATCAGAAATATTACAAATTGGCTGTCAAGGTAATTATTAAAAATATTACCAATTGGCTGTCTGGGTAATTATGAGAAATATTACCAATTGGCTGTCTGGTTAATTATTAAAATATTACCAATTGGCTGTCTAGGTAATTATGAGAAATATTACCAATTGGCGTTCTTGGTAATTATCAGAAATATTACCAATTGGCTGTCTGGGTAATTATCAGAAATATTACCAATTGGCTGTCTGGGTAATTATCAGAAATATTACCAATTGGCTGTCTAGGTAATTATAAGAAATATTACCAATTGGCTGTCTAGGTAATTATGAGAAATATTACCAATTGGCTGTCTTGGTAATTATCAGAAATATTACCAATTGGCTGTTTAGGTAATTATGAAAATATTTCCAAATGGCTGTCTGAGTAATTATCAGAAATATTACAAATTGGCTGTCAAGATAATTATTAAAAAATATTACCAATTGGCTGTCTAGGTAATTATGAAATATTACCAATTGGTTATCTGGTTAATTATTAAAAATATTACCAATTGGCTGTCTAGGTAATTATGAGAAATATTACCAATTGGCGTCTTGATAATTATCAGAAATATTACGAATTGGCTTCTGGGTATTTATCAGAAATATTTCCAATTGGCTGTCTGGGTAATTATCACAAATATTACCAATTGGCTGTCTAGGTAATTATAAGAAATATTACCAATTGGCTGTCTAAGTAATTATGAGAAATATTACCAATTGGCTGTCTTGGTAATTATCAGAAATATTACCATTTGGCTGTTTAGGTAATTATGAAAATATTACCAAATGGCTCTCTGGGTAATTATCAGAAATATTACAAATTGGCTGTCAAGATAATTATTAAAAATATTACCAATTGGCTGTCTAGGTAATTATGAGAAATATTACCAATTGGCTGTCTGGTTAATTATTAAAATTATTACCAAATGGCTGTCTAGGTAATTATGAGAAATATTACCAATTGGCGTTCTTGATAATTATCAGAAATATTACCAATTGGCTGTCTGGGTATTTATCAGAAATATTACCAATTGGCTGTCTGGGTAATTATCAGAAATATTACCAATTGGCTGTCTTGGTAATTATTAAAAATATTACCAATTGGCTGTCTGGGTAATTATGAAAATATTACCAATTGGCTGTCTGGTAATTATTAAAAATATTACCAATTGGCTCTGTTGGTAATTATCAAAAATATTACCAATTGGCTGTCTGGGTAATTATGAAAAAATATTACAAATTGGATGTCTGTGTAATTATTAAAAAAATTTACCAATTGGCTCTGTGGATAATTATCAAAAATATTAGAATTGGCTGTCTAGGTAATTATGCGAAAATATTACCAATTGGTTGTCTGGGTAATTATTAAAAATATTACCAATTGGCTGTCTGGGTAATTATCAAAAATATTACCAATTGGCTGTCTGGGTAATTTTAGAAATATTACCAATTGGCTGTCTAGGTAATTATGAAAAATATTACCAATTGGTTGTCTGGTAATTATCAGAAATATTACCAATTGGCTGTCTAGGTAATTATGAGAAATATTACCAATTGGCTGTCTAGGTAATTATCAGAAATATTACGAATTGGCTGTCTGAGTAATTATCAGAAATATTATTAATTGGCTGTCTTGTTAATTATCAAAATATTACCAATTGTCTGTCTGGGTAATTATGAAAATATTACCAATTGGTTGTCTGGGTAATTATTAAAAATTTTACCAATTGGATTCCTGGGTAATTATCAAAATATTACCAATTGGCTGTCTAGGTAATTATGAAAAATATTACCAATTGGCTGTCTGAGGTAATTATCAGAAATATTACCAATTGGCTGTCTAGGTAATTATCAAAAAATATTACCAATTGGCTGTCTAGGTAATTATGAGAAATATTACCAATTGGCTGTCTGGTTAATTATTAAAATATTACCAATTGGCTGTCTAGGTAATTATGAGAAATATTACCAATTGGCTGTCTTGGTAATTATCAGAAATATTACCAATTGGCTGTCTGGGTAATTATCAGAAATATTACCAATTGGCTGTCTGGGTAATTATCAAAATATTACCAATTGGCTGTCTAGGTAATTATAAAAATATTACCAATTGGCTGTCTAGGTAATTATGAAATATTACCAATTGGCTGTCTTGGTAATTATCAGAAATATTACCAATTGGCTGTCTAGGTAATTATGAAAATATTTCCAATTGGCTGTCTGAGTAATTATCAGAAATATTACAAATTGGCTGTCAAGATAATTATTAAAAATATTACCAATTGGCTGTCTAGGTAATTATGAGAAATATTACCAATTGGCTGTCTGGTTAATTATTAAAATATTACCAAATGGCTGTCTAGGTAATTATGAGAAATATTACCAATTGGCGTTCTTGATAATTATCAGAAATATTACGAATTGGCTGTCTGGGTATTTATCAGAAATATTTCCAATTGCCTGTCTGGTAATTATCAGAAATATTACCAATTGGCTGTCTTGGTAATTATTAAAAATATTACCAATTGGCTCTCTGGGTAATTATGAAAATATTACGAATTGGCTGTCTGCGTAACTATTAAAAAATCTTACCAATTGGCTCTGTTGGTAATTATCTAAAATATTACGAATTGACTGTCTGGGTAATTATGAAAAATATTACAAATTAGATGTCTGTGTAACTAATAAAAAAAATTTACCAATTGGCTCTGTGGATAATTATCAAAAATATTACGAATTGGCTGTCTAGGTAATTATGCGAAAAATATTACCAATTGGTTGTCTGGGTAATTATCAAAAATAGTACCAATTGGTTTTCTGGGTAATTTTTAGCAATATTACCAATTGGCTGTCTAGGTAATTATGAAAAATATTATCAATTAGTTGTCTGAGTAATTATCAGAGATATTACCAATTGTCTGTCTAGGTAATTATGAGAAATATTTCCAATTGGCTGTCTAGGTAATTATCAGAAATATTATTAATTATCTGTCATGTTAATTATCAAAAATATTACCAATTGTCTGTCTGGGTAATTATGAAAAATATTACCAATTGGTTGTCTGGGTAATTATTAAAAATTTTACCAATTGGATTCTGGGTAATTATCAAAAATATTACCAATTGGCTGTCTAGGTAATTATGAAAAATATTATCAACTAGCTGTCTGAGTAATTATCAGAAATATTACCAATAGGCTGTTTAGGTAATTATGAAAATATTTCCAAATGGCTTTCTGAGTAATTATCAGAAATATTACAAATTGGCTGTCTAGGTAATTATAAGAAATATTACCAATTGGCTGTCTAGGTAATTATGAGAAATGTTACCAATTGGCTCTCTTGGTAATTATCAGAAATATTACCAATTGGCTGTTTAGGTAATTATGAAAATATTTCAAAATGGCTCTCTGAGTAATTATCAGAAATATTGCAAATTGGCTGTCAAGATAATTATTAAAAATATTACCAATTGGCTGTCTAGGTAATTATGAGAAATATTACCATTTGGCGTTCTTGATAATTATCAGAAATATTACGAATTGGCTGTCTGGGTATTTATCAGAAATATTTCCAATTGGCTGTCTGGGTAATTATCAGAAATATTAAGAATTGGCTGTCTAGGTAATTATAAGAAATATTACCAATTGGCTGTCTAGGTAATTATGAGAAATGTTACCAATTGGCTGTCTAGGTAATTTTTAAAAATTTCCCCCCTTATTGTCTGGGTAACTATCAAATATATTACCAATTGCCTCTTTGGGTAATTATGAAAAATATTACGAATTGGTTGTCTAGGTAATTGCGAAAAATATTACCAATTGGTTGTCTGGGTAATTATTAAAAAATATTACCAATTGGCTGTCTGGGTAATTATCAAAAATATTACCAATTGGCTGTCTGGTAATTATTAAATATATTACCAATTATCTCTCTGTGTAATTATCAGAAATATTACCAATTGGTTGTCTAGGTAATTATTAAAATATTACCAATTGGCTGTCTGGGTAATTATCAGAAATATTACCAATTGGCTGTTTAGGTAATTATGAGAAATATTACCAATTGGCTGTCTAGGTAATTATGAAAAATATTACCAATTGGCTGTCTGGGTAATTACGAAAAATATTACCAATTGGTTGTCTGGGTAATTATTAAAAATATTACCAATTGGCTGTTGGTAATTATCAAAATATTACCAATTGGCTGTCTAGGTAATTATTAAAAATATTACCAATTGGCTGTCTGGGTAATTAGAAAAATATTACCAATTGGTTGTCTGGGTAATTATCAAAAAAATATTACCAATTGGCTGTCTGAGTAATTATTAGAAATATTACCAATTGGCTGTCTAGGTAATTATTGAAAATATTACGAATTGGCTGTTTGGGTAATTATCAGAAATATTACCAATTGTCTGTCTGGTTATTATCAAATATATTATGAATTGGCTGTCTGGGTAATTATTAGAAATATTACCAATTGGCTGTCTTGGTAATTATGAAAAATATTACCAATTGGCTGTCTTGGTAATTATGAGAAATATTACCAATTGGCTGTCTTGGTAATTATAAGAAATATTACCAATTGGCTGTCTAGGTAATTATGAAATATATTACAAATTGTTGTCTGGGTAATTATTAGAAATATTACCAATTGCCTCTTTGGGTAATTATCAAAATATTACAAATTGGCTGTCTGGGTAATTATGAAAATATTACCAATTGGTTGTCTGGGTAATTATTAAAATATTACCAATTGGCTGTCTGGTAATAATTAGAAATATTACCAATTGGCTGTGTGGGTGATTATGAAAAATATTACCATTTGGCTGTCGAGGTAATTATGAAAAATATTACCAATTGGCTGTCTGGGTATTTATCAGAAATATTACTAATTGGCTGTCTGGGTAATTATAAGAAATATTACCAATTGGCTGTCTAGGTAATTATGAAGAATATTACCAATTGGCTGTCTGGGTTACTAGAGAGAAATATTACAAATTGGCTGTCTGAGTAATTATCAGAAATATTACCAATTGGATGTATTGGCAATTATGAGAAATATTACTAATTGGCTCTCTAGGTAATTATGAAAATTATGACAAATTGGCTGTCTGGGTAACTATTAAAAATTTTACCAATTGGCTGTGTGTGTAATTATCAAAAATATTACGAATTGGTTGTCTTGGTAATTACGAAAAATATTACCAATTGGTTTTGGGTAATTATTAAAGATATTACGAAGTGGATGATTGGGTAATTATTAAAAATATTACCAATGGATTGTCTGGGTAATTATCAAAAGTATTACCAATTGGCTGTCTGAGTATTTATTAGAAATATTACCAAATGGTAGTCTGGGTAACTATGAGGAATATTACCAATTGGCTATTTGGATAATTATTAGAAATATTACGAATTGTCTGTCTGGGTATTTATCAGAAATATTTCCAATTGCCTTCTGAGTAATTATCAGAAATATTACCAATTGGCTGTCTTGGTAATTATTAAAAATATTTCGAATTGGCTCTCTGGGAAATTATGAAAGATATTACGAATTGGCTGTCTGCGTAACTATTAAAAATCTTACCAATTGGCTCTATTGGTGATTATCAAAAATATTACGAATTGACTGTCTGGGTAATTATGAAAAATATTACAAATTAGATGTCTGTGTAACTATTAAAAAATTTACCAATTGGCTCTGTGGATAATTATCAAAAATATTAGGAATTGGCTCTCTAGGTAATTGCGAAAAATATTACCAATTGGTTGTCTGGGTAATTATTAAAAATATTACCAATTCGCTGTCTGGGAAATTATCAAAAATAGTACCAATTGGTTTTCTGGGTAATTTTTAGCAATATTACCAATTGGCTGTCTAGGTAATTATGAAAAATATTATCAATTAGTTGTCTGAGTAATTATCAGAGATATTACCAATTGTCTGTCAAGATAATTATGAGAAATATTTCCAATTGGCTGTCTAGGTAATTATCAGAAATATTACGAATTGTCTGTCTGAGTAATTATCAGAAATATTATTAATTATCTGTCTTGTTAATTATCAAAAATATTACCAATTGTCTGACTGGGTAATTATGAAAAATATTACCAATTGGTTGTCTGGGTAATTATTAAAAATTTTACCAATTGGATTCCTGGGTAATTATCAAAATATTACCAATTGGCTGTCTAGGTAATTATGAAAAATATTATCAATTAGCTGTCTGAGTAATTATCAGAAATATTACCAATTGGCTGTTTAGAAAATTATGAAAATTTTTCCAAAAGCTTTCTGAGTAATTATCAGAAATATTACCAATTGGCTGTCTGGGTATTTATCAGAAATATTTCCAATTGGCTGTCTGGGTAATTATCAGAAATATTACCAATTGGCTGTCTAGGTAATTATAAGAAATATTACCAATTGGCTGTCTAGGTAATTATGAGAAATGTTACCAATTGGCTCTCTTGTTAATTATCAGAAATATTACCAATAGGCTGTTTTTAGAAAATTATGAAAATATTTCCAAATGGCTGTCTGAGTAATTATCAGAAATATTACAAATTGGCTGTCAAGATAATTATTAAAAATATTACCAATTGGCTGTCTAGGTAATTATGAGAAATATTACCAATTGGCTATCTGGTTAATTATTAAAATTGTTACCAAATGGCGGTCTAGGTAATTATGAGAAATATTACCAGTTGGCTGTTCTTGATAATTATCAGAAATATTACGAATTGGCTTCTGGGTATTTATCAGAAATATTTCCAATTGGCTGTCTGAGTAATTATCACAAATATTACCAATTGGCTGTCTAGGTAATTATAAGAAATATTCCCAATTGGCTGTTTAGGTAATTATGAGAAATGTTACCAATTGGCTCTCTTGGTAATTATCAGAAATATTACCATTTGGCTGTTTAGGTAATTATGAAAATATTTCCAAATGGCTCTCTGAGTAATTATCAGAAATATTACAAATTGGCTGTCAAGATATTTATTAAAAATATTACCAATTGGCTGTCTAGGTAATTATGAGAAATATTACCAATTGGCTATCTGGTTAATTATTAAAATTTTTACCAAATGGCGGTCTAGGTAATTATGAGAAATATTACCAGTTGGCGTTCTTGATAATTATCAGAAATATTACGAATTGGCTGTCTGGGTATTTATCAGAAATGTTTCCAATTGCCTGTTTGAGTAATTATCAGAAATATTACCAATTGGCTGTCTTGGTAATTATTAAAAATATTTCGAATTGGCTCTCTGGGAAATTATGAAAGATATTACGAATTGGCTGTCTGCGTAACAATTAAAAATCTTACCAATTGGCTCTGTTGGTGATTATCAAAAATATTACGAATTGACTGTCTGGGTAATTATGAAAATATTACAAATTAGATGTCTGTGTAATTATTAAAAAATTTACCAATTGGCTATCTGGTTAATTATTAAAATTGTTACCAAAGGCGGTCTAGGTAATTATGAGAAATATTACCAATTGGCGTTCTTGATAATTATCAGAAATATTACGAATTGGCTGTCTGGGTATTTATCAGAAATATTTCCAATTGGCTGTCTGGGTAATTATCAGAAATATTAAGAATTGTCTGTCTAGGTAATTATAAGAAATATTACCAATTGGCTGTCTAGGTAATTATGAGAAATGTTACCAATTGGCTCTCTTGGTAATTTTTAAAATATTACCATTTGGCTGTTTGGGTAATTATCAGAAATATTACGAATTGGCTGTCTAGGTATTTTTAAAAATTTTACACATTGGTTGTCTGGGTAACTATCAAAAATATTACCAATTGTCTCTTTGGGTAATTATGAAAAATATTACGAATTGGTTGTCTAGGTAATTGCGAAAAATATTACCAATTCGTTGTCTGGGTAGTTATTAAAAATATTACCAATTCGCTGTCTGGGTAATTATCAAAAATGCTACCAATTGGCTGTCTCGGTAATTATTAAATATATTACCAATTATCTCTCTGTGTAATTATCAGAAATATTTCCAATTAGTTGTCTGGGTAATTATTAAAAGTATTACCAATTGGATGTCTGGGTAATTATCAGAAATATTACCAATTGGCTGTTTAGGTAATTATGAGAAATATTACCAATTGGCTCTCTAGGTAATTATGAAAAATATTACCAATTGGCTGTGTGGGTAATTACGAAAAATATTACCAATTCATTGTCTGGGTAATTATTAAAAATATTACTTAACGGCTGTTAGTGTAATTATCAAAAATACTACCAATTGGCTGTCTACGTAGTTATTAAAAATATTACCAATTGATTGTCTGGGTAATTATCAAAAATATTACCAATTGGCTGTCTGAGTAATTATTAGAAATATTATCAATTGGCTGTCTAGGTAATTATTGAAAATATTACGAATTCGCTATTTGGGTAATTATCAGAAATATTATTAATTGTCTGTCTGAGTTATTATCAAATATATTACGAATTGGCTGCCTGGGTATTTATTAGAAATATTATCAATTGGCTGACTTGGAAATTATGAAAAATATTACCAATTGGCTGTCTTGGTAACAATGAGAAATATTACCAATTGGCTGTCTTGGTAATTATAAGAAATATTACCAATTGGGTGGATAGGTAATTATGAAATATATGACAAAATTGTTGTCTGGGTAACTATTAGAAATCTTACCAATTGCCTCTTTGGGTAATTATCAAAAAATATTACAAATTGGCTGTCTGGGTAATTACGAAAAATTTTACCAATTGTTGTCTGGGTAATTATCAAAAATATTACTGATTGGCTGTCTAGGTAATTACGAATAATATTAACAATTGGTTGTCTGGGTAATTATTAAAATTTTACCAATTGGATGTCTGGGTAATTATCAAAAATATTACCAATTCGCTGTGTGGGTAATTATTAGAAATTTTACGAATTGGCTGTCTGTAAATTTATCAGAAATATTACCAATTGGCTGTCTGGGTAATTATCACAAATATTATTAATTGGCTGTCTTGGAAATTATGCAAAATATAAACAATTGACGTTCTGGGTAATTATGAAAATATTACGAATTGGCTGTCTGGGTAATTATCAGAAATATTACCAATTGGCTTTCCGTGTAATTATTCAAAATATTACCAATTGGCTGTCTGGGTTATTTTAAAAATATTACCAATTGGTTGTCTGGGTAATTATTAGAAATATTACCAAGTGCCAGTTTCGGTAATTATCAAAAATATTACGAATTGGCTGTCAAGATAATTATTAAAAATATTACCAATTGGCTGTCTAGGTAATTATGAGAAATATTACCAATTGGCGTTCTTGATAATTATCAGATATATTACGAATTGGCTGTCTGGGTATTTATCAGAAATATTTCCAATTTGCTGTCTGGGTAATTATTAAAAATATTACAAATCTTCTTTCTGGGAAATTATCAAAAATATTACGAATATGCTGTCCGAGTAATTATTAAAAATCTTACCAATTGGCTGTGTGGGTAATTATTAGAAATTTTACGAATTGGCTGTCTGGGTATTTATCAGAAATATTTCCAATTGGCTGTCTGGGTAATTATCAGAAATATTATTAATTGGCTGTCTTGGTAATTATGCAAAATATTAACAATTGACTGTCTGAGTAATTATGAAAAATATTACGAATTGGTGTCTGGGTAATTATCAGAAATATTACCAATTGGATTTCCGTGTAATTATTCAAAATATTACCAATTGGCTGTCTGGGTTATTTTAAAAATATTACCAATTGGTTGTCTGGGTAATTATTAGAAATATTACCAATTGGCTGTCTCGGTATTTATCAAAAATATTACCAATTGGCTGTCTAGGTAATTATGAAAATATTACCAATTGGCTGTCTGGATAATTATCAGAAATATTACCAATTGGCTGTCTGGGTAATTATGAGAAATATTACCAATTGGCTGTCTGGGTAATTATTAGAAATATTATGAATTGGCTGTCTAGATAATTATCAAAAATATTACCAATTGGCTGAAAATTATCACGAATTGGCTGTCTATAAAATTACAAAAAATATTAACAATTGGATGTCTGGGTAATTATCAGAAATATTACCAATTGGCTGTCTAGGTAATTATGAAGAATATTACCAATTGGCTGTCTGGGTAATTATGAGAAATATTACAAATTGGCTGTCTGAGTAATTATCAGAAATATTACCAATTGGCTGTCTTGTAATTATTAGAAATATTACCAATTGGCTGTCTAGGTAATTATGAAAAATATTACAAATTGGCTGTCTGGGTAATTATAAAAAATTTTACCAATTGGCTGTCTGGGTAATTATCAAAAATATTACCAATTGGTTGTCTTGGTAATTATGAAAATATTACCAATTGGTTTCTGGGTAATTATTAAAATATTACCAATTGGCTGTCTGGGTAATTATTAAAAATATTACCAATGGCTGTCTGGTAATTATCAAAATATTACCAATTGGCTGTCTGGGTAATTATCAAAAATATTACCAATTGGCTGTCTGGGTAATTATTAGAAATATTACCAATTGGCTGTCTAGGTAATTATCAAAAATATTACCAATTGGCTGTCTGGGTAATTATTAGAAATATTACCAAATGGTAGTCTGGGTAATTATGAGAAATATTACCAATTGGCTGTCTGGGTAATTATGAGAAATATTACCAATTGGCTGTCTGGATAATTATTAGAAATATTACCAATTGGCTGTCTGGGTAATTATCAGAAATATTACCAATTGGCTGTCTGAGTAATTATCAGAAATATTACCAATTGGCTGTCTTGGTAATTATGAGAAATATTACCAATTGGCTGTCTAGGTAATTATCAGAAATATTACGAATTGTCTGTCTGGGTAATTATCAGAAATATTATTAATTATCTGTCTTGGTAATTATCAAAAATATTACCAATTGTCTGTCTGGGTAATTATTAAAAAATATTACCAATTGGATTCCTGGGTAATTATCAAAAATATTACCAATTGGCTGTCTAGGTAATTATGAAAAATATTACCAATTGGCTGTCTGAGTAATTATCAGAAATATTACCAATTGGCTGTTTAGAAAATTATGAAAATATTTCCAAATGGCTTTCTGAGTAATTATCAGAAATATTACCAATTGGCTGTCTGGGTATTTATCAGAAATATTACCAATTGGCTGTCTGGGTAATTATCAGAAATATTACCAATTGGCTGTCTAGGTAATTACAAGAAATATTACCAATTGGCTGTCAAGGTAATTATTAAAAAATATTACCAATTGGCTGTCTAGGTAATTATGAGAAATATTACCAATTGGCTGTCTGGTTAATTATTAAAATATTACCAATTGGCTGTCTAGGTAATTATGAGAAATATTACCAATTGGCTGTTCTTGATAATTATGAGAAATATTACCAATTGGCTGTCTGGGTAATTATCAGAAATATTACCAATTGGCTGTCTAGGTAATTACAAGAAATATTACCAATTGGCTGTCTAGGTAATTATTAAAAATATTACCAATTGGCTGTCTAGGTAATTATGAGAAATATTACCAATTGGCTGTCTGGTAATTATTAAAAATATTACCAATTGGCTGTCTAGGTAATTATGAGAAATATTACCAATTGGCTGTCTTGGTAATTATCAGAAATATTACCAATTGGCTGTCTAGGTAATTATGAAAATATTACCAATTGGCTGTCTGAGTAATTATCAGAAATATTACAAATTGGCTGTCAAGGTAATTATTAAAAATATTACCAATTGGCTGTCTAGGTAATTATGAGAAATATTACCAATTGGCTGTCTGGTTAATTATTAAAATATTACCAATTGGCTGTCTAGGTAATTATGAGAAATATTACCAATTGGCGTTCTTGATAATTATCAGAAATATTACCAATTGGCTGTCTGGGTATTTATCAGAAATATTACCAATTGGCTGTTTGAGTAATTATCAGAAATATTACCAATTGGCTGTCTTGGTAATTATTAAAAATATTTCCAATTGGCTCTCTGGTAATTATGAAAATATTACGAATTGGCTGTCTGGGTAATTATTAAAAAAATATTACCAATTGGCTCTGTTGGTAATTATCAAAAATATTACCAATTGGCTGTCTGGGTAATTATGAAAATATTACAAATTGGATGTCTGGGTAATTATTAAAAAATTTACCAATTGGCTGTCTGGGTAATTATTAAAATATTACCAATTGGCTGTCTAGGTAATTATGAGAAATATTACCAATTGGCGTTCTTGATAATTATCAGAAATATTACCAATTGGCTGTCTGGGTAATTATCAGAAATATTACCAATTGGCTGTCTAGGTAATTATAAGAAATATTACCAATTGGCTGTCTAGGTAATTATGAGAAATATTACCAATTGGCTGTCTTGGTAATTATTAAAAATATTACCAATTGGCTGTCTGGGTAATTATCAGAAATATTACGAATTGGCTGTCTAGGTAATTTTTAAAAATATTACAATTGGTTGTCTGGGTAATTATCAAAAATATTACCAATTGTCTCTTTGGGTAATTATGAAAAATATTACGAATTGGCTGTCTAGGTAATTGCGAAAAATATTACCAATTGGTTGTCTGGGTAATTATTAAAAATATTACCAATTGGCTGTCTGGGTAATTATCAAAATATTACCAATTGGCTGTCTGGTAATTATTAAAATATTACCAATTATCTCTCTGTGTAATTATCAGAAATATTACCAATTGGTTGTCTGGGTAATTATTAAAAATATTACCAATTGGCTGTCTGGGTAATTATCAGAAATATTACCAATTGGCTGTCTAGGTAATTATGAGAAATATTACCAATTGGCTGTCTAGGTAATTATGAAAAATATTACCAATTGGCTGTCTGGGTAATTACGAAAAATATTACCAATTCATTGTCTGGGTAATTATTAAAATATTACTTAATTGGCTGTCTGTGTAATTATCAAAAATATTACCAATTGGCTGTCTAGGTAATTATTAAAAATATTACCAATTGGCTGTCTGGGTAATTATCAAAAAATATTACCAATTGGCTGTCTGAGTAATTATTAGAAATATTACCAATTGGCTGTCTAGGTAATTATTGAAAATATTACGAATTGGCTGTTTGGGTAATTATCAGAAATATTACCAATTGTCTGTCTGAGTTAATTATCAAAATATTACCAATTGGCTGTCTGGGTAATTATTAGAAATATTATCAATTGGCTGTCTTGTAATTATGAAAAATATTACCAATTGGCTGTCTTGGTAATTATGAGAAATATTACCAATTGGCTGTCTTGGTAATTATAAGAAATATTACAAATTGGCTGTCTGGGTAATTATGAAAAATATTACCAATAGTTGTCTGGGTAATTATCAAAAATATTACCAATTGGCTGTCTAGGTAATTATGAAAATATTAACAATTGGTTGTCTGGGTAATTATTAAAATATTACCAATTGGCTGTCTGGGTAATTATCAAAATATTACCAATTGGCTGTCTGGGTAATTATTAGAAATATTACCAATTGGCTGTCTGTGTATTTATCAGAAATATTACCAATTGGCTGTCTGGGTAATTATCAGAAATATTACCAATTGGCTGTCTTGGTAATTATCAAAATATTAACAATTGGCGTTCTGGGTAATTATGAAAAATATTACCAATTGGCTGTTTGGGTAATTATCAGAAATATTACCAATTGATTTCTGTGTAATTATTCAAAATATTACCAATTGGCTGTCTGGGTAATTTAAAAAATATTACCAATTGGTTGTCTGGGTAATTATTAGAAATATTACCAATTGCCAGTTTCGGTAATTATCAAAAATATTACCAATTGGCTGTCTAGGTAATTATTAAAAATATTACCAATTGGCTGTCTAGGTAATTATGAGAAATATTACCAATTGGCTGTCTGGGTAATTATTAAAATATTACCAATTGGCTGTCTAGGTAATTATGAGAAATATTACCAATTGGCTGTCTTGGTAATTATCAGAAATATTACGAATTGGCTGTCTGGGTAATTATCAGAAATATTACCAATTGGCTGTCTGGGTAATTATTAAAAAATATTACAAATTTCTTTCTGGGTAATTATCAAAAATATTACCAATTGCTGTCTGAGTAATTATTAAAAATATTACCAATTGGCTGTCTGGGTAATTATTAGAAATATTACCAATTGGCTGTCTGGGTAATTATCAGAAATATTACCAATTGGCTGTCTGGGTAATTATCAGAAATATTATTAATTGGCTGTCTTGGTAATTATGCAAAATATTACCAATTGGCTGTCTGAGTAATTATGAAAAATATTACCAATTGGTGTCTGGGTAATTATCAGAAATATTACCAATTGGCTTTCTGTGTAATTATCAAAATATTACCAATTGGCTGTCTGGGTAATTTTAAAAAATATTACCAATTGGTTGTCTGGGTAATTATTAGAAATATTACCAATTGGCTGTCTGGGTAATTATCAAAAAATATTACCAATTGGCTGTCTAGGTAATTATGAAAATATTACCAATTGGCTGTCTGGGTAATTATCAGAAATATTACCAATTGGCTGTCTGGGTAATTATGAGAAATATTACCAATTGGCTGTCTGGGTAATTATTAGAAATATTACCAATTGGCTGTCTAGGTAATTATCAAAAATATTACCAATTGGCTGAAAAATTATTACGAATTGGCTGTCTATAAAATTACAAAAAATATTACCAATTGGCTGTCTGGGTAATTATCAGAAATATTACCAATTGGCTGTCTAGGTAATTATGAAAAATATTACCAATTGGCTGTCTGGGTAATTATGAGAAATATTACAAATTGGCTGTCTGAGTAATTATCAGAAATATTACCAATTGGCTGTCTTGGTAATTATTAGAAATATTACCAATTGGCTCTCTAGGTAATTATGAAAAATATTACAAATTGGCTGTCTGGGTAATTATTAAAAATTTTACCAATTGGCTGTCTGGGTAATTATCAAAAATATTACCAATTGGTTGTCTTGGTAATTACGAAAAATATTACCAATTGGTTGTCTGGGTAATTATTAAAATATTACCAATTGGCTGTCTGGGTAATTATTAAAAATATTACCAATGGCTGTCTGGTAATTATCAAAATATTACCAATTGGCTGTCTGGTAATTATCAAAAATATTACCAATTGGCTGTCTGGGTAATTATTAGAAATATTAACAATTGGCTGTCTAGGTAATTATCAAAAATATTACCAATTGGCTGTCTGGGTAATTATTAGAAATATTACCAATTGGTGTCTGGGTAATTATGAGAAATATTACCAATTGGCTGTCTGGGTAATTATGAGAAATATTACCAATTGGCTGTCTGGATAATTATTAGAAATATTACCAATTGGCTGTCTGGGTAATTATCAGAAATATTACCAATTGGCTGTCTGAGTAATTATCAGAAATATTACCAATTGGCTGTCTTGGTAATTATTAAAAATATTACCAATTGGCTGTCTGGGTAATTATGAAAATATTACCAATTGGCTGTCTGGTAATTATTAAAAAATATTACCAATTGGCTCTGTGGTAATTATCAAAAATATTACCAATTGGCTGTCTGGGTAATTATTAAAAATATTACCAATTGGCTGTCTGGGTAATTATCAAAAATATTACCAATTGGCTTTCTGGTAATTATTAGAAATATTACCAATTGGCTGTCTAGGTAATTATGAGAAATATTACCAATTGGTTGTCTGGGTAATTATCAGAAATATTACCAATTGGCTGTCTAGGTAATTATGAGAAATATTACCAATTGGCTGTCTAGGTAATTATCAGAAATATTACCAATTGTCTGTCTGGGTAATTATCAGAAATATTATTAATATGGCTGTCTTGGTAATTATCAAAAAATATTACCAATTGGCTGTCTGTGTAATTATGAAAAATATTACCAATTGGTTGTCTGGGTAATTATTAAAAATATTACCAATTGGATTCTGGGTAATTATCAAAATATTACCAATTGGCTGTCTAGGTAATTATGAAAAATATTACCAATTGGCTGTCTGAGTAATTATCAGAAATATTACCAATTGGCTGTTTAGGTAATTATGAAAATATTACCAATTGGCTGTCTGGTAATTATCAGAAATATTACAAATTGGCTGTCTAGGTAATTATTAAAAATATTACCAATTGGCTGTCTAGGTAATTATGAAATATTACCAATTGGCTGTCTGGTAATTATTAAAATATTACCAATTGGCTGTCTAGGTAATTATGAGAAATATTACCAATTGGCTGTCTTGGTAATTATCAGAAATATTACCAATTGGCTGTCTGGGTATTTATCAGAAATATTACCAATTGGCTGTCTGGGTAATTATCAGAAATATTACCAATTGGCTGTCTAGGTAATTATAAGAAATATTACCAATTGGCTGTCTAGGTAATTATGAGAAATATTACCAATTGGCTGTCTTGGTAATTATTAGAAATATTACCAATTGGCTGTCTGGGTAATTATCAGAAATATTACCAATTGGCTGTCTAGGTAATTATAAAAATATTACAATTGGCTGTCTGGGTAATTATCAAAATATTACCAATTGGCTGTCTGGGTAATTATCAAAATATTACCAATTGGCTGTCTAGGTAATTATTAAAAATATTACCAATTGGCTCTCTGTGTAATTATCAGAAATATTACCAATTGGTTGTCTGGGTAATTATAAAAAATATTACCAATTGGCTGTCTGGGTAATTATCAGAAATATTACCAATTGGCTGTCTAGGTAATTATGAGAAATATTACCAATTGGCTGTCTAGGTAATTATGAAAAATATTACCAATTGGCTGTCTGGGTAATTACGAAAATATTACCAATTGGTTGTCTGGGTAATTATTAAAAATATTACCTTAATTGGCTGTTAGTGTAATTATCAAAAAAATATTACCAATTGGCTGTCTAGGTAATTATTAAAAATATTACCAATTGGCTGTCTGGGTAATTAGAAAAATATTACCAATTGGCTGTCTGGGTAATTATTAGAAATATTACCAATTGGCTGTCTTGGTAATTATGAAAAATATTACCAATTGGCTGTCTTGGTAATTATGAGAAATATTACCAATTGGCTGTCTTGGTAATTATAAGAAATATTACCAATTGGCTGTCTAGGTAATTATGAAATATATTACAAAATTGTTGTCTGGGTAATTATTAGAAATATTACCAATTGGCTGTCTGGGTAATTATCAAAATATTACAAATTGGCTGTCTGGGTAATTACGAAAATATTACCAATTGGCTGTCTGGGTAATTATTTAAAATATTACCAATTGGCTGTCTGGGTAATTATCAAAATATTACCAATTGGCTGTCTAGGTAATTATGAAAAAATATTAACAATTGGTTGTCTGGGTAATTATTAAAATATTACCAATTGGCTGTCTGGGTAATTATCAAAATATTACCAATTGGCTGTCTGGGTAATTATCAAAAATATTACCAATTGGCTGTCTGGGTAATTATCAAAAAATATTACCAATTGGCTGTCTTGGTAATTATGAAAAATATTACCAATTGGCTGTCTAGGTAATTATCAGAAATATTACCAATTGGCTGTCTTTGTAATTATGAGAAATATTACCAATTGGCTGTCTAGGTAATTATGAAATATATTACCAATTGGCTGTCTGGGTAATTATCAGAAATATTACCAATTGGCTGTCTAGGTAATTATGAGAAATATTACCAATTGGCTGTCTGAGTAATTATTAAAAATATTACAAATTGGCTGTCTTGGTAATTATAAAAATATTACCAATTGGCTGTCTAGGTAATTATTAAAAATATTACAAATTGGCTGTCTGGGTAATTATCAAAAATATTACCAATTGGCTGTCTGGGTAATTATGAAAAATATTACGAATTGGGTGTCCGGGTAATTATTAAAAATCTTACCAATTCGCTGTGTGGGTAATTATGAAAAATATGACAAATTTGTTGTCTGGGTAACTATTAGAAATATTACCAATTGGCTGTTTGGGTAATTATCAAAAATATTACCAATTGGCTGTCTGGTATTTATGAGAAAATATTACCAATGTTTGTCTGGGTAATTATTAAAAATATTACCAATTGGCTGTCTGGTAATTATGGAAAATATTACGAATTGGCTGTCTTGGTAATTATGAAAAATATTACCAATTCGCTGTCTGAGTAATTATCAAAAATATTACCAATTGGCCGTCTGGTAATTATTAGAAATATTACCAATTGGCTGTCTGGTAATTATGAAAAATATTACCAATTGGCTGTCTAGGTAATTATGAAAAATATTACCAATTGGCTGTCTGGGTAATTATCAGAAATATTACCAATTGGCTGTCTGGGTAATTATAAAAATATTACCAATTGGCTTCTAGGTAATTATGAAAAAATATTACCAATTGGCTGTCTAGGTAATTATGAAAAATATTACCAATTGGTGTCTGGGTAATTATTAAAAAATATTACCAATTGGTTGTCTGAGTAATTATTAAAAATATTACCAATTGGCTTTCTGGGTAATTATCAAAAATATTACCAATTGGCTGTCTGGGTAATTATTAAAAATATTATAAAATTGGCTGTCTGGGTAATTATCAAAAATATTTTTAATTGTCTGTCTGGGTAATTATCAAATATATTATGAATTGGCTGTCTGGGTAATTATGAAAAATATTACCAATTGGCAATCTTGAAAGTTATGAAAAATATTTCCAATTGGCTGTCTAGGTAATTATGAGAAATATTACCAATTAGCTATCTTGGTAATTATGAAAATATTACCAATTGGCTGTCTGGGTAATTATGAGAAATATTACCAATTGGCTGTTTGGGTAATTATCAGAAATATTACCAATTGGCTGTCTGGGTAATTATGAAAATATTACCAATTGGCTGTCTTGGTAATTATGAAAAATATTACAAATTGGCTGTCTGGGTAACTATTAAAAATTTTACCAATTTCCTGTGTGGGTAATTATCAAAAATATTACAACTTGTCTGTCTAGGTACTTACGAAAAATATTAAAATTGTTTTTCTGGGTAATTATTAAAAATATTACCAATTGGCTGTCTGGGTAATTATCAAAATATTACCAATTGGCTGTCTGAGTAATTATGAAAAATATTACCAATTGGCTGTCTAGGTAATTATGAAATATATTACCAATTGGCTGTCTTGGTAATTATGAGAAAATATTAACAATTGGCTGTCTAGGATATTATCAGAAAATTACCAATTGGATGTCTAGGTAATTATATAAAATATTACAAATTGGCTTTCTGGGTAATTATGAAAAATATTACCAATTGGCTGTCTGTGTAATTATCAAAAATATTACCAATTGGCTGTCTGGGTAATTATCAGAAATATTACCAATTGGTTGTCTAAGTAATTATGAGAAATATTATCAATTGGCTGTTTAGGTAATTATGAAAGATATTACAATTGGATGTCTGGGTAATTATCAGAAATATTACCAATTGGCTGTCTAGGTAATTATGAAAAATATTACCAATTGGCTGTCTAGGTAATTATCAGAAATTATTAACAATTGGCTGTTTTGGTAATTATCAAAAATATTACGAATTGGCTGTCTGGGTAATTACGAAAAATATTACCAATTGGTTGTCTGGGTAATTATTAAAATATTTTTAATGGCTGTCTGGGTAATTATGAAAAATATTACCAATTGGCTGTCTGAGTAATTATCAAATATTACCAATTGGCTGTCTAGGTAATTATAAAAAATATTACCTTATGGCTGTCTGAGTAATTATGAGAAATATTACCAATTGGCTGTCTGGGTAATTATGAGAAATATTACCAATTGGCTGTCTGGGTAATTATGAGAAATATTACCAATTGGCTGTCTGGGTAATTATCAGAAATATTACCAATTGGCTGTCTTGGAAATTATAAAAAAATATTACCAATTGGCTGTCTAGGTAATTATGAAAAATATTACCAATTGGCTGTCTGGGTAATTATCAAAATATTACCAATTGGCTGTCTAGTTAATTATGAGAAATATTACCAATTTAATATCTGGGTAATTATCAAAAATATTACGAATTGGCTGTCTGGATAATTATCAGAAATATTTCAAATTGAGTGCCTAGGTCATTATGAGAAATATTACCAATTGGCTGTCTGGGTAATTATTAAAAAATATTACCAATTGGCTGTCTGGGTAATTATCAAAAATATTACGAATTGGCTGTCTGGGTAATTATTAAGAATATTACGAATTGGCTGACTAAATAATTACGAAAAATATTACCAATTGGTTGTCTGGGTCATTATTAAAATGTTACCAATTTGCTCTGTGGGTAATAATCAAAAATAGTACGAATTGGCTGTCTAGGTAATTACGAAAAATATTACGAATTGGTTGTCTGGGTAGTTATTAATAATTTACCAATTTGCTGTCTGCGTAATTATCAAAAATATTACCAATTGGCTCTCTGGTATATTATCAAAAATATTACCAATTGGCTGT
Source organism: Tachypleus tridentatus (assembly GCF_004210375.1). Lineage (NCBI taxonomy): Eukaryota > Metazoa > Arthropoda > Merostomata > Xiphosura > Limulidae > Tachypleus > Tachypleus tridentatus. The sequence continues at coordinate 403,784 of NW_027467777.1, forward strand.
CTGGGTAATTATCAGAAATATTACCAATTGTCTGTCTAGGTAATTATAAAAAATATTACTTAATGGCTGTCTAGGTAATTATAAAAGATATTACTTTATGGCTGTCTGATTAATTATGAGAAATATTACCAATTGGCTGTCTAGGTAATTATGAGAAATATTACCAATTGGCTGTCTGGATAATTATCAGAAATATTACCAATTGGTTGTCTGGGTAATTATCAGAAATATTACCAATTGGCTGTCTAGGTAATTTTGAAAAATATTACCAATTATCTGTCTGGTAATTACGAAATTATTACCAATTGGTCGTCTTAGTAATTATAAAAAATATTACCAATTGGCTGTCTGGGTAATTATGAAATATTACCAATTGGCTGTCTAGGTAATTATAGAAATATTACGAATTGGCTGTCTGGATAATTATCAGTAAATATTATTAATTGTCTGTCTGGGTAATTATCAAATATATTACCAATTGGCTGTCTGGTAATTATGAGAAATATTACCAATTGGTTGTCTGAGTAATTATTAAAAATATTACCAATTGGCTGTCTGGGTATTTATCAGAAATATTACCAATTGGCTGTCTGAGTAATTATGAGAAATATTACCAATTGGCTGTTTAGGTAATTATGACAAATATTACCAATTGGATGTCTGGGTAATTATGAGAAATATTACCAATTGGCTGTCTAGGTAATTATGAAAATATTAACAATTGGCTCTGTTTAGGTAATTATGAAATATTTGTCATAATTACCAATTGGCTGTCTGGGTAATTATCAGAAATATTACCAATTGGCTGTCTGAGTAATTATGAGAAATATTACCAATTGGCTGTCTAGGTAATTATGAAAAATATTACCAATTGGCTGTCTGGGTAATTATCAGAAATATTACAAATTGGCTGTCTGGGTAATTATGAAAAAATATTACCAATTGGCTGTCTGGGTAATTATCAAAAATATTACCAATTGGCTGTCTGGGTAATTATGAGAAATATTACCAATTGGCTGTTTAGGTAATTATGAAAATATTACAATTGGCTGTCTGGGTAATTATGAGAAATATTACAAATTGGCTGTCTGGTAATTATCAGAAATATTACCAATTGGCTGTCTAGGTAATTATGAGAAATATTACAAATTGGCTGTCTGGGTAATTATGAAAAAATATTACCAATTGGCTGTCTAGGTAATTATAGAAATATTACCAATTGGTTGTCTGGGTAATTATCAAAAATATTATTAATAATCTGTCTGGGTAATTATCAAAAATATTACCAATTGGCTGTCTGGGTAATTATCAGAAATATTACCAATTGGCTGTCTGGGTAATTATGAAAAATATTACCAATTGGCTGTCTGGGTAATTATCAGAAATATTACCAATTGGCTGTCTGGTAATTATGAGAAATATTACCAATTGGCTGTCTAGGTAATTATGAAAAAATATTACGAATTGGCTGTCTGGGTAATTATCAGAAATATTACAATTGGCTGTCTAGGTAATTTTAAAAAATATTACCAATTGGCTGTCTAGGTAATTATCAGAAATATTACCAATTGGCTGTCTGGGTAATTATCAAAAATATTACCAATTGGCTGTCTGGGTAATTATCAAAAATTTTACCAATTGGCTGTCTTAGTAATTATCAAATATTAACAATTGGCTGTCTAAGTAATTATCAAAAATATTACCAATTGGCTGTCTGGGTAATTATTAGAAATATTACCAATTGGCTGTCTGGGTAATTATCAAAATATTACCAATTGGCTGTCTGGGTAATTATGAGAAATATTACCAATTGGCTGTCTGGTAATTATCAAAAATATTACCAATTGGCTGTCTGGGTAATTATCAGAAATATTACCAATTGGCTGTCTAGGTAATTATGAGAAATATTACCAATTGGCTGTCTAGGTAATTATGAAAATATTACCATTTTGATGTCTGGGTAATTATCAGAAATATTACCAATTGGCTGTCTAGGTAATTATGAAAAATATTACCAATTGGCTGTCTTGGTAATTATGAGAAATATTACCAATTGGCTTTCTGGATATTATCAGAAATATTACCAATTGGCTGTCTAGGTAATTATATAAAATATTACCAATTGTCTGTCTGGGTAATTATGAAAAATATTACCAATTGGCTATCTGTAATTATCAAAATATTACCAATTGGCTGTCTGGGTACTTATCAGAAATATTACCAATTGGTTGTCTAAGTAATTATGAGAAATATTACCAATTGGCTGTCTGGATAATTATCAGAAATATATTTCCAAATGGCTGTCTGGGTAATTATGAAAATATTACCAATTGGCTGTCTGGGTAATTATCAGAAATATTACCAATTGGCTGTCTGGTAATTATGAGAAATATTACCAATTGGCTGTCTGGGTAATTATGAAAAATATTACCAATTGGATGTCTGGGTAATTATCAGAAATATTACAATTGGCTGTCTAGGTAATTTTAAAAAAATATTACCAATTGGTTGTCTAGGTAATTATCAGAAATATTACAAATTGGCTTTCTTGGTAATTATCAGAAAAAATACCAATTGGCTGTCTAGGTAATTATGAGAAATATTACCAATTGGCTGTCTAGGTAATTATCAGAAATATTACCAATTGGCTGTCTGGGTAATTATCAGAAAATATTACCAATTGGCTGTCTGGGTAATTATCAGAAATATTACCAATTGGCTGTCTAGGTAATTATGAAAAATATTACCAATTGGCTGTCTGTGTAATTATTAAAATATTATGGAATTGCTCTGTGGGTAATTATAAAAAATATTACCAATTGGCTGTCTAGGTAATTATGAAAAATATTACCAATTGGTTGTCTGGGAATTATTAAAAATATTACCAATTGGCTGTCTGGGTAATTATCAAAAAATATTACCAATTGGCTGTCTGGGTAATTATCAAAATATTACCAATTGGCTGTCTGGGTAATTATCAGAGATTTTAAGAATTGGCTGTCTTAGGTAATTATCAAATATATTACCAATTGGCTGTCTAAGTAATTATAGAAATATTACCAATTGGCTGTCTGGGTAATTATTAGAAATATTACCAATTGTCTGTCTGGTATTATCAAAATAATATTACAAATTGGCTGTCTGGGTAATTATGAGAAATATTAACAATTGGCTATCTGAGTAATTATTAAAAAATATTACCAATTGGCTGTCTGAGTATTTATCAGAAATATTAACAATTGGCTGTCTAAGTAATTATGAGAAATATTACCAATTGG
>NW_027467777.1:407561-439414 GCF_004210375.1 Tachypleus tridentatus
TTAAATTATTTATAGTAAGCCTTACTTTTTATTTACTAATATTGAGTAATGAGAGTCCAAATCTTACTTATCAGCCATTATATTCTCTATTATAGAATAATGACAGTTAAATTATTTATAGTAAGCCTTACTTTTTACTAATATTGAGTAATGAGAGTCCAAATCTTACTTATCAGCCATTATATTCTCTATTATAGAATAATGACAGTTAAATTATTTATAGTTAAGCCTTACTTTTATCTAATATTGAGTAATGAGAGTCCAAATCTTACTTATCAGCCATTATATTCTCTATTATAGAATAATGACAGTTAAATTATTTATAGTAAGCCTTACTTTTTTACTAATATTGAGTAACGAGAGTCCAAATCTTACTTATCATCCATTATTTTTCTCTATTATAGAATAATGACAGTTAAATTATTTATAGTAAGCCTTACTTTTTACTAATATTGAGTAATGAGAGTCCAAATCTTACTTATCAGCCATTATATTCTCTATTATAGAATAATGACAGTTAAATTATTTATAGTAAGCCTTACTTTTTACTAATATTGAGTAATGAGAGTCCAAATCTTACTTATCAGCCATTATATTCTCTATTATAGAATAATGACAGTTAAATTATTTATAGTAAGCCTTACTTTTACTAATATTGAGTAATGAGAGTCCAAATCTTACTTATCAGCCATTATATTCTCTATTATAGAATAATGACAGTTAAATTATTTATAGTAAGCCTTACTTTTACTAATATTGAGTAATGAGAGTCCAAATCTTACTTATCAGCCATTATATTCTCTATTATAGAATAATGACAGTTAAATTATTTATAGTAAGCCTTACTTTTACTAATATTGAGTAATGAGAGTCCAAATCTTACTTATCAGCCATTATATTCTCTATTATAGAATAATGACAGTTAAATTATTTATAGTAAGCCTTACTTTTTTTACTAATATTGAGTAATGAGAGTCCAAATCTTACTTATCAGCCATTATATTCTCTATTATAGAATAATGACAGTTAAATTATTTATAGTAAGCCTTACTTTTACTAATATTGAGTAATGAGAGTCCAAATCTTACTTATCAGCCATTATATTCTCTATTATAGAATAATGACAGTTAAATTATTTATAGTAAGCCTTACTTTTACTAATATTGAGTAATGAGAGTCCAAATCTTACTTATCAGCCATTATATTCTCTATTATAGAATAATGACAGTTAAATTATTTATAGTAAGCCTTACTTTTTACTTACTAATATTATAGAGTAATGAGAGTCCAAATCTTACTTATCAGCCATTATATTCTCTATTATAGAATAATGACAGTTAAATTATTTATAGTAAGCCTTACTTTTACTAATATTGAGTAATGAGAGTCCAAATCTTACTTATCAGCCATTATATTCTCTATTATAGAATAATGACAGTTAAATTATTTATAGTAAGCCTTACTTTTACTAATATTGAGTAATGAGAGTCCAAATCTTACTTATCAGCCATTATATTCTCTATTATAGAATAATGACAGTTAAATTATTTATAGTAAGCCTTACTTTTTTACTAATATTGAGTAATGAGAGTCCAAATCTTACTTATCAGCCATTATATTCTCTATTATAGAATAATGACAGTTAAATTATTTATAGTAAGCCTTACTTTTACTAATATTGAGTAATGAGAGTCCAAATCTTACTTATCAGCCATTATATTCTCTATTATAGAATAATGACAGTTAAATTATTTATAGTAAGCCTTACTTTTTTACTAATATTGAGTAATGAGAGTCCAAATCTTACTTATCAGCCATTATATTCTCTATTATAGAATAATGACAGTTAAATTATTTATAGTAAGCCTTACTTTTTACTAATATTGAGTAATGAGAGTCCAAATCTTACTTATCAGCCATTATATTCTCTATTATAGAATAATGACAGTTAAATTATTAATAGTAAGCCTTACTTTTACTAATATTGAGTAATGAGAGTCCAAATCTTACTTATCAGCCATTATATTCTCTATTATAGAATAATGACAGTTAAATTATTTATAGTAAGCCTTACTTTTACTAATATTGAGTAATGAGAGTCCAAATCTTACTTATCAGCCATTATATTCTCTATTATAGAATAATGACAGTTAAATTATTTATAGTAAGCCTTACTTTTTACTAATATTGAGTAATGAGAGTCCAAATCTTACTTATCAGCCATTATATTCTCTATTATAGAATAATGACAGTTAAATTATTTATAGTAAGCCTTACTTTTACTAATATTGAGTAATGAGAGTCCAAATCTTACTTATCAGCCATTATATTCTCTATTATAGAATAATGACAGTTAAATTATTTATAGTAAGCCTTACTTTTTTACTAATATTGAGTAATGAGAGTCCAAATCTTACTTATCAGCCATTATATTCTCTATTATAGAATAATGACAGTTAAATTATTTATAGTAAGCCTTACTTTTACTAATATTGAGTAATGAGAGTCCAAATCTTACTTATCAGCCATTATATTCTCTATTATAGAATAATGACAGTTAAATTATTTATAGTAAGCCTTACTTTTACTAATATTGAGTAATGAGAGTCCAAATCTTACTTATCAGCCATTATATTCTCTATTATAGAATAATGACAGTTAAATTATTTATAGTAAGCCTTACTTTTACTAATATTGAGTAATGAGAGTCCAAATCTTACTTATCAGCCATTATATTCTCTATTATAGAATAATGACAGTTAAATTATTTATAGTAAGCCTTACTTTTACTAATATTGAGTAATGAGAGTCCAAATCTTACTTATCAGCCATTATATTCTCTATTATAGAATAATGACAGTTAAATTATTTATAGTAAGCCTTACTTTTACTAATATTGAGTAATGAGAGTCCAAATCTTACTTATCAGCCATTATATTCTCTATTATAGAATAATGACAGTTAAATTATTTATAGTAAGCCTTACTTTTACTAATATTGAGTAATGAGAGTCCAAATCTTACTTATCAGCCATTATATTCTCTATTATAGAATAATGACAGTTAAATTATTTATAGTAAGCCTTACTTTTTACTAATATTGAGTAATGAGAGTCCAAATCTTACTTATCAGCCATTATATTCTCTATTATAGAATAATGACAGTTAAATTATTTATAGTAAGCCTTACTTTTACTAATATTGAGTAATGAGAGTCCAAATCTTACTTATCAGCCATTATATTCTCTATTATAGAATAATGACAGTTAAATTATTTATAGTAAGCCTTACTTTTACTAATATTGAGTAATGAGAGTCCAAATCTTACTTATCAGCCATTATATTCTCTATTATAGAATAATGACAGTTAAATTATTTATAGTAAGCCTTACTTTTACTAATATTGAGTAATGAGAGTCCAAATCTTACTTATCAGCCATTATATTCTCTATTATAGAATAATGACAGTTAAATTATTTATAGTAAGCCTTACTTTTACTAATATTGAGTAATGAGAGTCCAAATCTTACTTATCAGCCATTATATTCTCTATTATAGAATAATGACAGTTAAATTATTTATAGTAAGCCTTACTTTTTACTAATATTGAGTAATGAGAGTCCAAATCTTACTTATCAGCCATTATATTCTCTATTATAGAATAATGACAGTTAAATTATTTATAGTAAGCCTTACTTTTACTAATATTGAGTAATGAGAGTCCAAATCTTACTTATCAGCCATTATATTCTCTATTATAGAATAATGACAGTTAAATTATTTATAGTAAGCCTTACTTTTACTAATATTGAGTAATGAGAGTCCAAATCTTACTTATCAGCCATTATATTCTCTATTATAGAATAATGACAGTTAAATTATTTATAGTAAGCCTTACTTTTACTAATATTGAGTAATGAGAGTCCAAATCTTACTTATCAGCCATTATATTCTCTATTATAGAATAATGACAGTTAAATTATTTATAGTAAGCCTTACTTTTACTAATATTGAGTAATGAGAGTCCAAATCTTACTTATCAGCCATTATATTCTCTATTATAGAATAATGACAGTTAAATTATTTATAGTAAGCCTTACTTTTTACTAATATTGAGTAATGAGAGTCCAAATCTTACTTATCAGCCATTATATTCTCTATTATAGAATAATGACAGTTAAATTATTTATAGTTAAGCCTTACTTTTACTAATATTGAGTAATGAGAGTCCAAATCTTACTTATCAGCCATTATATTCTCTATTATAGAATAATGACAGTTAAATTATTTATAGTAAGCCTTACTTTTACTAATATTGAGTAATGAGAGTCCAAATCTTACTTATCAGCCATTATATTCTCTATTATAGAATAATGACAGTTAAATTATTTATAGTAAGCCTTACTTTTTACTAATATTGAGTAATGAGAGTCCAAATCTTACTTATCAGCCATTATATTCTCTATTATAGAATAATGACAGTTAAATTATTTATAGTAAGCCTTACTTTTACTAATATTGAGTAATGAGAGTCCAAATCTTACTTATCAGCCATTATATTCTCTATTATAGAATAATGACAGTTAAATTATTTATAGTAAGCCTTACTTTTACTAATATTGAGTAATGAGAGTCCAAATCTTACTTATCAGCCATTATATTCTCTATTATAGAATAATGACAGTTAAATTATTTATAGTAAGCCTTACTTTTTTACTAATATTGAGTAATGAGAGTCCAAATCTTACTTATCAGCCATTATATTCTCTATTATAGAATAATGACAGTTAAATTATTTATAGTAAGCCTTACTTTTACTAATATTGAGTAATGAGAGTCCAAATCTTACTTATCAGCCATTATATTCTCTATTATAGAATAATGACAGTTAAATTATTTATAGTAAGCCTTACTTTTACTAATATTGAGTAATGAGAGTCCAAATCTTACTTATCAGCCATTATATTCTCTATTATAGAATAATGACAGTTAAATTATTTATAGTAAGCCTTACTTTTACTAATATTGAGTAATGAGAGTCCAAATCTTACTTATCAGCCATTATATTCTCTATTATAGAATAATGACAGTTAAATTATTTATAGTAAGCCTTACTTTTACTAATATTGAGTAATGAGAGTCCAAATCTTACTTATCAGCCATTATATTCTCTATTATAGAATAATGACAGTTAAATTATTTATAGTAAGCCTTACTTTTACTAATATTGAGTAATGAGAGTCCAAATCTTACTTATCAGCCATTATATTCTCTATTATAGAATAATGACAGTTAAATTATTTATAGTAAGCCTTACTTTTTACTAATATTGAGTAATGAGAGTCCAAATCTTACTTATCAGCCATTATATTCTCTATTATAGAATAATGACAGTTAAATTATTTATAGTAAGCCTTACTTTTTACTAATATTGAGTAATGAGAGTCCAAATCTTACTTATCAGCCATTATATTCTCTATTATAGAATAATGACAGTTAAATTATTTATAGTAAGCCTTACTTTTACTAATATTGAGTAATGAGAGTCCAAATCTTACTTATCAGCCATTATATTCTCTATTATAGAATAATGACAGTTAAATTATTTATAGTAAGCCTTACTTTTACTAATATTGAGTAATGAGAGTCCAAATCTTACTTATCAGCCATTATATTCTCTATTATAGAATAATGACAGTTAAATTATTTATAGTAAGCCTTACTTTTTTACTAATATTGAGTAATGAGAGTCCAAATCTTACTTATCAGCCATTATATTCTCTATTATAGAATAATGACAGTTAAATTATTTATAGTAAGCCTTACTTTTACTAATATTGAGTAATGAGAGTCCAAATCTTACTTATCAGCCATTATATTCTCTATTATAGAATAATGACAGTTAAATTATTTATAGTAAGCCTTACTTTTACTAATATTGAGTAATGAGAGTCCAAATCTTACTTATCAGCCATTATATTCTCTATTATAGAATAATGACAGTTAAATTATTTATAGTAAGCCTTACTTTTACTAATATTGAGTAATGAGAGTCCAAATCTTACTTATCAGCCATTATATTCTCTATTATAGAATAATGACAGTTAAATTATTTATAGTAAGCCTTACTTTTACTAATATTGAGTAATGAGAGTCCAAATCTTACTTATCAGCCATTATATTCTCTATTATAGAATAATGACAGTTAAATTATTTATAGTAAGCCTTACTTTTACTAATATTGAGTAATGAGAGTCCAAATCTTACTTATCAGCCATTATATTCTCTATTATAGAATAATGACAGTTAAATTATTTATAGTAAGCCTTACTTTTACTAATATTGAGTAATGAGAGTCCAAATCTTACTTATCAGCCATTATATTCTCTATTATAGAATAATGACAGTTAAATTATTTATAGTAAGCCTTACTTTTACTAATATTGAGTAATGAGAGTCCAAATCTTACTTATCAGCCATTATATTCTCTATTATAGAATAATGACAGTTAAATTATTTATAGTAAGCCTTACTTTTACTAATATTGAGTAATGAGAGTCCAAATCTTACTTATCAGCCATTATATTCTCTATTATAGAATAATGACAGTTAAATTATTTATAGTAAGCCTTACTTTTACTAATATTGAGTAATGAGAGTCCAAATCTTACTTATCAGCCATTATATTCTCTATTATAGAATAATGACAGTTAAATTATTTATAGTAAGCCTTACTTTTACTAATATTGAGTAATGAGAGTCCAAATCTTACTTATCAGCCATTATATTCTCTATTATAGAATAATGACAGTTAAATTATTTATAGTAAGCCTTACTTTTTACTAATATTGAGTAATGAGAGTCCAAATCTTACTTATCAGCCATTATATTCTCTATTATAGAATAATGACAGTTAAATTATTTATAGTAAGCCTTACTTTTACTAATATTGAGTAATGAGAGTCCAAATCTTACTTATCAGCCATTATATTCTCTATTATAGAATAATGACAGTTAAATTATTTATAGTAAGCCTTACTTTTACTAATATTGAGTAATGAGAGTCCAAATCTTACTTATCAGCCATTATATTCTCTATTATAGAATAATGACAGTTAAATTATTTATAGTAAGCCTTACTTTTACTAATATTGAGTAATGAGAGTCCAAATCTTACTTATCAGCCATTATATTCTCTATTATAGAATAATGACAGTTAAATTATTTATAGTAAGCCTTACTTTTACTAATATTGAGTAATGAGAGTCCAAATCTTACTTATCAGCCATTATATTCTCTATTATAGAATAATGACAGTTAAATTATTTATAGTAAGCCTTACTTTTACTAATATTGAGTAATGAGAGTCCAAATCTTACTTATCAGCCATTATATTCTCTATTATAGAATAATGACAGTTAAATTATTTATAGTAAGCCTTACTTTTACTAATATTGAGTAATGAGAGTCCAAATCTTACTTATCAGCCATTATATTCTCTATTATAGAATAATGACAGTTAAATTATTTATAGTAAGCCTTACTTTTACTAATATTGAGTAATGAGAGTCCAAATCTTACTTATCAGCCATTATATTCTCTATTATAGAATAATGACAGTTAAATTATTTATAGTAAGCCTTACTTTTTTACTAATATTGAGTAATGAGAGTCCAAATCTTACTTATCAGCCATTATATTCTCTATTATAGAATAATGACAGTTAAATTATTTATAGTAAGCCTTACTTTTACTAATATTGAGTAATGAGAGTCCAAATCTTACTTATCAGCCATTATATTCTCTATTATAGAATAATGACAGTTAAATTATTTATAGTAAGCCTTACTTTTACTAATATTGAGTAATGAGAGTCCAAATCTTACTTATCAGCCATTATATTCTCTATTATAGAATAATGACAGTTAAATTATTTATAGTAAGCCTTACTTTTACTAATATTGAGTAATGAGAGTCCAAATCTTACTTATCAGCCATTATATTCTCTATTATAGAATAATGACAGTTAAATTATTTATAGTAAGCCTTACTTTTACTAATATTGAGTAATGAGAGTCCAAATCTTACTTATCAGCCATTATATTCTCTATTATAGAATAATGACAGTTAAATTATTTATAGTAAGCCTTACTTTTACTAATATTGAGTAATGAGAGTCCAAATCTTACTTATCAGCCATTATATTCTCTATTATAGAATAATGACAGTTAAATTATTTATAGTAAGCCTTACTTTTACTAATATTGAGTAATGAGAGTCCAAATCTTACTTATCAGCCATTATATTCTCTATTATAGAATAATGACAGTTAAATTATTTATAGTAAGCCTTACTTTTACTAATATTGAGTAATGAGAGTCCAAATCTTACTTATCAGCCATTATATTCTCTATTATAGAATAATGACAGTTAAATTATTTATAGTAAGCCTTACTTTTTACTAATATTGAGTAATGAGAGTCCAAATCTTACTTATCAGCCATTATATTCTCTATTATAGAATAATGACAGTTAAATTATTTATAGTAAGCCTTACTTTTACTAATATTGAGTAATGAGAGTCCAAATCTTACTTATCAGCCATTATATTCTCTATTATAGAATAATGACAGTTAAATTATTTATAGTAAGCCTTACTTTTACTAATATTGAGTAATGAGAGTCCAAATCTTACTTATCAGCCATTATATTCTCTATTATAGAATAATGACAGTTAAATTATTTATAGTAAGCCTTACTTTTACTAATATTGAGTAATGAGAGTCCAAATCTTACTTATCAGCCATTATATTCTCTATTATAGAATAATGACAGTTAAATTATTTATAGTAAGCCTTACTTTTACTAATATTGAGTAATGAGAGTCCAAATCTTACTTATCAGCCATTATATTCTCTATTATAGAATAATGACAGTTAAATTATTTATAGTAAGCCTTACTTTTACTAATATTGAGTAATGAGAGTCCAAATCTTACTTATCAGCCATTATATTCTCTATTATAGAATAATGACAGTTAAATTATTTATAGTAAGCCTTACTTTTACTAATATTGAGTAATGAGAGTCCAAATCTTACTTATCAGCCATTATATTCTCTATTATAGAATAATGACAGTTAAATTATTTATAGTAAGCCTTACTTTTACTAATATTGAGTAATGAGAGTCCAAATCTTACTTATCAGCCATTATATTCTCTATTATAGAATAATGACAGTTAAATTATTTATAGTAAGCCTTACTTTTACTAATATTGAGTAATGAGAGTCCAAATCTTACTTATCAGCCATTATATTCTCTATTATAGAATAATGACAGTTAAATTATTTATAGTAAGCCTTACTTTTACTAATATTGAGTAATGAGAGTCCAAATCTTACTTATCAGCCATTATATTCTCTATTATAGAATAATGACAGTTAAATTATTTATAGTAAGCCTTACTTTTTACTAATATTGAGTAATGAGAGTCCAAATCTTACTTATCAGCCATTATATTCTCTATTATAGAATAATGACAGTTAAATTATTTATAGTAAGCCTTACTTTTACTAATATTGAGTAATGAGAGTCCAAATCTTACTTATCAGCCATTATATTCTCTATTATAGAATAATGACAGTTAAATTATTTATAGTAAGCCTTACTTTTACTAATATTGAGTAATGAGAGTCCAAATCTTACTTATCAGCCATTATATTCTCTATTATAGAATAATGACAGTTAAATTATTTATAGTAAGCCTTACTTTTACTAATATTGAGTAATGAGAGTCCAAATCTTACTTATCAGCCATTATATTCTCTATTATAGAATAATGACAGTTAAATTATTTATAGTAAGCCTTACTTTTTACTAATATTGAGTAATGAGAGTCCAAATCTTACTTATCAGCCATTATATTCTCTATTATAGAATAATGACAGTTAAATTATTTATAGTAAGCCTTACTTTTACTAATATTGAGTAATGAGAGTCCAAATCTTACTTATCAGCCATTATATTCTCTATTATAGAATAATGACAGTTAAATTATTTATAGTAAGCCTTACTTTTACTAATATTGAGTAATGAGAGTCCAAATCTTACTTATCAGCCATTATATTCTCTATTATAGAATAATGACAGTTAAATTATTTATAGTAAGCCTTACTTTTACTAATATTGAGTAATGAGAGTCCAAATCTTACTTATCAGCCATTATATTCTCTATTATAGAATAATGACAGTTAAATTATTTATAGTAAGCCTTACTTTTACTAATATTGAGTAATGAGAGTCCAAATCTTACTTATCAGCCATTATATTCTCTATTATAGAATAATGACAGTTAAATTATTTATAGTAAGCCTTACTTTTACTAATATTGAGTAATGAGAGTCCAAATCTTACTTATCAGCCATTATATTCTCTATTATAGAATAATGACAGTTAAATTATTTATAGTAAGCCTTACTTTTTTACTAATATTGAGTAATGAGAGTCCAAATCTTACTTATCAGCCATTATATTCTCTATTATAGAATAATGACAGTTAAATTATTTATAGTAAGCCTTACTTTTACTAATATTGAGTAATGAGAGTCCAAATCTTACTTATCAGCCATTATATTCTCTATTATAGAATAATGACAGTTAAATTATTTATAGTAAGCCTTACTTTTTTACTAATATTGAGTAATGAGAGTCCAAATCTTACTTATCAGCCATTATATTCTCTATTATAGAATAATGACAGTTAAATTATTTATAGTAAGCCTTACTTTTACTAATATTGAGTAATGAGAGTCCAAATCTTACTTATCAGCCATTATATTCTCTATTATAGAATAATGACAGTTAAATTATTTATAGTAAGCCTTACTTTTACTAATATTGAGTAATGAGAGTCCAAATCTTACTTATCAGCCATTATATTCTCTATTATAGAATAATGACAGTTAAATTATTTATAGTAAGCCTTACTTTTTACTAATATTGAGTAATGAGAGTCCAAATCTTACTTATCAGCCATTATATTCTCTATTATAGAATAATGACAGTTAAATTATTTATAGTAAGCCTTACTTTTACTAATATTGAGTAATGAGAGTCCAAATCTTACTTATCAGCCATTATATTCTCTATTATAGAATAATGACAGTTAAATTATTTATAGTAAGCCTTACTTTTACTAATATTGAGTAATGAGAGTCCAAATCTTACTTATCAGCCATTATATTCTCTATTATAGAATAATGACAGTTAAATTATTTATAGTAAGCCTTACTTTTACTAATATTGAGTAATGAGAGTCCAAATCTTACTTATCAGCCATTATATTCTCTATTATAGAATAATGACAGTTAAATTATTTATAGTAAGCCTTACTTTTACTAATATTGAGTAATGAGAGTCCAAATCTTACTTATCAGCCATTATATTCTCTATTATAGAATAATGACAGTTAAATTATTTATAGTAAGCCTTACTTTTACTAATATTGAGTAATGAGAGTCCAAATCTTACTTATCAGCCATTATATTCTCTATTATAGAATAATGACAGTTAAATTATTTATAGTAAGCCTTACTTTTACTAATATTGAGTAATGAGAGTCCAAATCTTACTTATCAGCCATTATATTCTCTATTATAGAATAATGACAGTTAAATTATTTATAGTAAGCCTTACTTTTACTAATATTGAGTAATGAGAGTCCAAATCTTACTTATCAGCCATTATATTCTCTATAGAATAATACAGAATAATAGTAAGCCTTACTTTTACTAATATTGAGTAATGAAGTCCAAATCTTACTTATAGCCATTATATTCTCTATTATAGAATAATGACAGTTAAATTATTTATAGTAAGCCTTACTTTTTACTAATATTGAGTAATGAGAGTCCAAATCTTACTTATCAGCCATTATATTCTCTATTATAGAATAATGACAGTTAAATTATTTATAGTAAGCCTTACTTTTACTAATATTGAGTAATGAGAGTCCAAATCTTACTTATCAGCCATTATATTCTCTATTATAGAATAATGACAGTTAAATTATTTATAGTAAGCCTTACTTTTACTAATATTGAGTAATGAGAGTCCAAATCTTACTTATCAGCCATTATATTCTCTATTATAGAATAATGACAGTTAAATTATTTATAGTAAGCCTTACTTTTTACTAATATTGAGTAATGAGAGTCCAAATCTTACTTATCAGCCATTATATTCTCTATTATAGAATAATGACAGTTAAATTATTTATAGTAAGCCTTACTTTTACTAATATTGAGTAATGAGAGTCCAAATCTTACTTATCAGCCATTATATTCTCTATTATAGAATAATGACAGTTAAATTATTTATAGTAAGCCTTACTTTTACTAATATTGAGTAATGAGAGTCCAAATCTTACTTATCAGCCATTATATTCTCTATTATAGAATAATGACAGTTAAATTATTTATAGTAAGCCTTACTTTTTTACTAATATTGAGTAATGAGAGTCCAAATCTTACTTATCAGCCATTATATTCTCTATTATAGAATAATGACAGTTAAATTATTTATAGTAAGCCTTACTTTTACTAATATTGAGTAATGAGAGTCCAAATCTTACTTATCAGCCATTATATTCTCTATTATAGAATAATGACAGTTAAATTATTTATAGTAAGCCTTACTTTTACTAATATTGAGTAATGAGAGTCCAAATCTTACTTATCAGCCATTATATTCTCTATTATAGAATAATGACAGTTAAATTATTTATAGTAAGCCTTACTTTTACTAATATTGAGTAATGAGAGTCCAAATCTTACTTATCAGCCATTATATTCTCTATTATAGAATAATGACAGTTAAATTATTTATAGTAAGCCTTACTTTTACTAATATTGAGTAATGAGAGTCCAAATCTTACTTATCAGCCATTATATTCTCTATTATAGAATAATGACAGTTAAATTATTTATAGTAAGCCTTACTTTTACTAATATTGAGTAATGAGAGTCCAAATCTTACTTATCAGCCATTATATTCTCTATTATAGAATAATGACAGTTAAATTATTTATAGTAAGCCTTACTTTTTACTAATATTGAGTAATGAGAGTCCAAATCTTACTTATCAGCCATTATATTCTCTATTATAGAATAATGACAGTTAAATTATTTATAGTAAGCCTTACTTTTACTAATATTGAGTAATGAGAGTCCAAATCTTACTTATCAGCCATTATATTCTCTATTATAGAATAATGACAGTTAAATTATTTATAGTAAGCCTTACTTTTTACTAATATTGAGTAATGAGAGTCCAAATCTTACTTATCAGCCATTATATTCTCTATTATAGAATAATGACAGTTAAATTATTTATAGTAAGCCTTACTTTTTACTAATATTGAGTAATGAGAGTCCAAATCTTACTTATCAGCCATTATATTCTCTATTATAGAATAATGACAGTTAAATTATTTATAGTAAGCCTTACTTTTTACTAATATTGAGTAATGAGAGTCCAAATCTTACTTATCAGCCATTATATTCTCTATTATAGAATAATGACAGTTAAATTATTTATAGTAAGCCTTACTTTTACTAATATTGAGTAATGAGAGTCCAAATCTTACTTATCAGCCATTATATTCTCTATTATAGAATAATGACAGTTAAATTATTTATAGTAAGCCTTACTTTTACTAATATTGAGTAATGAGAGTCCAAATCTTACTTATCAGCCATTATATTCTCTATTATAGAATAATGACAGTTAAATTATTTATAGTTAAGCCTTACTTTTATCTAATATTGAGTAATGAGAGTCCAAATCTTACTTATCAGCCATTATTTTTTCTATTATAGAATAATGACAGTTAAATTATTTATAGTAAGCCTTACTTTTACTAATATTGAGTAATGAGAGTCCAAATCTTACTTATCAGCCATTATATTCTCTATTATAGAATAATGACAGTTAAATTATTTATAGTAAGCCTTACTTTTACTAATATTGAGTAATGAGAGTCCAAATCTTACTTATCAGCCATTATATTCTCTATTATAGAATAATGACAGTTAAATTATTTATAGTAAGCCTTACTTTTACTAATATTGAGTAATGAGAGTCCAAATCTTACTTATCAGCCATTATATTCTCTATTATAGAATAATGACAGTTAAATTATTTATAGTAAGCCTTACTTTTACTAATATTGAGTAATGAGAGTCCAAATCTTACTTATCAGCCATTATATTCTCTATTATAGAATAATGACAGTTAAATTATTTATAGTAAGCCTTACTTTTACTAATATTGAGTAATGAGAGTCCAAATCTTACTTATCAGCCATTATATTCTCTATTATAGAATAATGACAGTTAAATTATTTATAGTAAGCCTTACTTTTACTAATATTGAGTAATGAGAGTCCAAATCTTACTTATCAGCCATTATATTCTCTATTATAGAATAATGACAGTTAAATTATTTATAGTAAGCCTTACTTTTTTACTAATATTGAGTAATGAGAGTCCAAATCTTACTTATCAGCCATTATATTCTCTATTATAGAATAATGACAGTTAAATTATTTATAGTAAGCCTTACTTTTACTAATATTGAGTAATGAGAGTCCAAATCTTACTTATCAGCCATTATATTCTCTATTATAGAATAATGACAGTTAAATTATTTATAGTAAGCCTTACTTTTACTAATATTGAGTAATGAGAGTCCAAATCTTACTTATCAGCCATTATATTCTCTATTATAGAATAATGACAGTTAAATTATTTATAGTAAGCCTTACTTTTACTAATATTGAGTAATGAGAGTCCAAATCTTACTTATCAGCCATTATATTCTCTATTATAGAATAATGACAGTTAATTATTTATAGTAAGCCTTACTTTTACTAATATTGAGTAATGAGAGTCCAAATCTTACTTATCAGCCATTATATTCTCTATTATAGAATAATGACAGTTAAATTATTTATAGTAAGCCTTACTTTTACCAATATTGAGTAATGAGAGTCCAAATCTTACTTATCAGCCATTATATTCTCTATTATAGAATAATGACAGTTAAATTATTTATAGTAAGCCTTACTTTTTACTAATATTGAGTAATGAGAGTCCAAATCTTACTTATCAGCCATTATATTCTCTATTATAGAATAATGACAGTTAAATTATTTATAGTAAGCCTTACTTTTACTAATATTGAGTAATGAGAGTCCAAATCTTACTTATCAGCCATTATATTCTCTATTATAGAATAATGACAGTTAAATTATTTATAGTAAGCCTTACTTTTTTCTAATATTGAGTAATGAGAGTCCAAATCTTACTTATCAGCCATTATATTCTCTATTATAGAATAATGAATATAATAATATAATATAATAATAATTTTAAATTATTTATAGTAAGCCTTACTTTTACTAATATTGAGTAATGAGAGTCCAAATCTTACTTATCAGCCATTATATTCTCTATTATAGAATAATGACAGTTAAATTATTTATAGTAAGCCTTACTTTTACTAATATTGAGTAATGAGAGTCCAAATCTTACTTATCAGCCATTATATTCTCTATTATAGAATAATGACAGTTAAATTATTTATAGTAAGCCTTACTTTTACTAATATTGAGTAATGAGAGTCCAAATCTTACTTATCAGCCATTATATTCTCTATTATAGAATAATGACAGTTAAATTATTTATAGTAAGCCTTACTTTTTTTACTAATATTGAGTAATGAGAGTCCAAATCTTACTTATCAGCCATTATATTCTCTATTATAGAATAATGACAGTTAAATTATTTATAGTAAGCCTTACTTTTACTAATATTGAGTAATGAGAGTCCAAATCTTACTTATCAGCCATTATATTCTCTATTATAGAATAATGACAGTTAAATTATTTATAGTAAGCCTTACTTTTTACTAATATTGAGTAATGAGAGTCCAAATCTTACTTATCAGCCATTATATTCTCTATTATAGAATAATGACAGTTAAATTATTTATAGTAAGCCTTACTTTTTACTAATATTGAGTAATGAGAGTCCAAATCTTACTTATCAGCCATTATATTCTCTATTATAGAATAATGACAGTTAAATTATTTATAGTAAGCCTTACTTTTACTAATATTGAGTAATGAGAGTCCAAATCTTACTTATCAGCCATTATATTCTCTATTATAGAATAATGACAGTTAAATTATTTATAGTAAGCCTTACTTTTACTAATATTGAGTAATGAGAGTCCAAATCTTACTTATCAGCCATTATATTCTCTATTATAGAATAATGACAGTTAAATTATTTATAGTAAGCCTTACTTTTACTAATATTGAGTAATGAGAGTCCAAATCTTACTTATCAGCCATTATATTCTCTATTATAGAATAATGACAGTTAAATTATTTATAGTAAGCCTTACTTTTACTAATATTGAGTAATGAGAGTCCAAATCTTACTTATCAGCCATTATATTCTCTATTATAGAATAATGACAGTTAAATTATTTATAGTAAGCCTTACTTTTTACTAATATTGAGTAATGAGAGTCCAAATCTTACTTATCAGCCATTATATTCTCTATTATAGAATAATGACAGTTAAATTATTTATAGTAAGCCTTACTTTTTACTAATATTGAGTAATGAGAGTCCAAATCTTACTTATCAGCCATTATATTCTCTATTATAGAATAATGACAGTTAAATTATTTATAGTAAGCCTTACTTTTACTAATATTGAGTAATGAGAGTCCAAATCTTACTTATCAGCCATTATATTCTCTATTATAGAATAATGACAGTTAAATTATTTATAGTAAGCCTTACTTTTACTAATATTGAGTAATGAGAGTCCAAATCTTACTTATCAGCCATTATATTCTCTATTATAGAATAATGACAGTTAAATTATTTATAGTAAGCCTTACTTTTACTAATATTGAGTAATGAGAGTCCAAATCTTACTTATCAGCCATTATATTCTCTATTATAGAATAATGACAGTTAAATTATTTATAGTAAGCCTTACTTTTACTAATATTGAGTAATGAGAGTCCAAATCTTACTTATCAGCCATTATATTCTCTATTATAGAATAATGACAGTTAAATTATTTATAGTAAGCCTTACTTTTTTACTAATATTGAGTAATGAGAGTCCAAATCTTACTTATCAGCCATTATATTCTCTATTATAGAATAATGACAGTTAAATTATTTATAGTAAGCCTTACTTTTACTAATATTGAGTAATGAGAGTCCAAATCTTACTTATCAGCCATTATATTCTCTATTATAGAATAATGACAGTTAAATTATTTATAGTAAGCCTTACTTTTACTAATATTGAGTAATGAGAGTCCAAATCTTACTTATCAGCCATTATATTCTCTATTATAGAATAATGACAGTTAAATTATTTATAGTAAGCCTTACTTTTACTAATATTGAGTAATGAGAGTCCAAATCTTACTTATCAGCCATTATATTCTCTATTATAGAATAATGACAGTTAAATTATTTATAGTAAGCCTTACTTTTACTAATATTGAGTAATGAGAGTCCAAATCTTACTTATCAGCCATTATATTCTCTATTATAGAATAATGACAGTTAAATTATTTATAGTAAGCCTTACTTTTACTAATATTGAGTAATGAGAGTCCAAATCTTACTTATCAGCCATTATATTCTCTATTATAGAATAATGACAGTTAAATTATTTATAGTAAGCCTTACTTTTACTAATATTGAGTAATGAGAGTCCAAATCTTACTTATCAGCCATTATATTCTCTATTATAGAATAATGACAGTTAAATTATTTATAGTAAGCCTTACTTTTACTAATATTGAGTAATGAGAGACCAAATCTTACTTATAAGCCATTATTTTCTCTATTATAGAATAATGACAGTTAAATTATTTATAGTAAGCCTTACTTTTTTTACTAATATTGAGTAATGAGAGTCCAAATCTTACTTATCAGCCATTATATTCTCTATTATAGAATAATGACAGTTAAATTATTTATAGTAAGCCTTACTTTTACTAATATTGAGTAATGAGAGTCCAAATCTTACTTATCAGCCATTATATTCTCTATTATAGAATAATGACAGTTAAATTATTTATAGTAAGCCTTACTTTTACTAATATTGAGTAATGAGAGTCCAAATCTTACTTATCAGCCATTATATTCTCTATTATAGAATAATGACAGTTAAATTATTAATAGTAAGCCTTACTTTTTACTAATATTGAGTAATGAGAGTCCAAATCTTACTTATCAGCCATTATATTCTCTATTATAGAATAATGACAGTTAAATTATTTATAGTAAGCCTTACTTTTACTAATATTGAGTAATGAGAGTCCAAATCTTACTTATCAGCCATTATATTCTCTATTATAGAATAATGACAGTTAAATTATTTATAGTAAGCCTTACTTTTTTACTAATATTGAGTAATGAGAGTCCAAATCTTACTTATCAGCCATTATATTCTCTATTATAGAATAATGACAGTTAAATTATTTATAGTAAGCCTTACTTTTACTAATATTGAGTAATGAGAGTCCAAATCTTACTTATCAGCCATTATATTCTCTATTATAGAATAATGACAGTTAAATTATTTATAGTAAGCCTTACTTTTACTAATATTGAGTAATGAGAGTCCAAATCTTACTTATCAGCCATTATATTCTCTATTATAGAATAATGACAGTTAAATTATTTATAGTAAGCCTTACTTTTACTAATATTGAGTAATGAGAGTCCAAATCTTACTTATCAGCCATTATATTCTCTATTATAGAATAATGACAGTTAAATTATTTATAGTAAGCCTTACTTTTTACTAATATTGAGTAATGAGAGTCCAAATCTTACTTATCAGCCATTATATTCTCTATTATAGAATAATGACAGTTAAATTATTTATAGTAAGCCTTACTTTTACTAATATTGAGTAATGAGAGTCCAAATCTTACTTATCAGCCATTATATTCTCTATTATAGAATAATGACAGTTAAATTATTTATAGTAAGCCTTACTTTTACTAATATTGAGTAATGAGAGTCCAAATCTTACTTATCAGCCATTATATTCTCTATTATAGAATAATGACAGTTAAATTTATTTATAGTAAGCCTTACTTTTTTTACTAATATTGAGTAATGAGAGTCCAAATCTTACTTATCAGCCATTATATTCTCTATTATAGAATAATGACAGTTAAATTATTTATAGTAAGCCTTACTTTTACTAATATTGAGTAATGAGAGTCCAAATCTTACTTATCAGCCATTATATTCTCTATTATAGAATAATGACAGTTAAATTATTTATAGTAAGCCTTACTTTTACTAATATTGAGTAATGAGAGTCCAAATCTTACTTATCAGCCATTATATTCTCTATTATAGAATAATGACAGTTAAATTATTTATAGTAAGCCTTACTTTTACTAATATTGAGTAATGAGAGTCCAAATCTTACTTATCAGCCATTATATTCTCTATTATAGAATAATGACAGTTAAATTATTTATAGTAAGCCTTACTTTTACTAATATTGAGTAATGAGAGTCCAAATCTTACTTATCATCCATTATTTTTCTCTATTATAGAATAATGACAGTTAAATTATTTATAGTAAGCCTTACTTTTACTAATATTGAGTAATGAGAGTCCAAATCTTACTTATCAGCCATTATATTCTCTATTATAGAATAATGACAGTTAAATTATTTATAGTAAGCCTTACTTTTACTAATATTGAGTAATGAGAGTCCAAATCTTACTTATCAGCCATTATATTCTCTATTATAGAATAATGACAGTTAAATTATTTATAGTAAGCCTTACTTTTACTAATATTGAGTAATGAGAGTCCAAATCTTACTTATCAGCCATTATATTCTCTATTATAGAATAATGACAGTTAAATTATTTATAGTAAGCCTTACTTTTTACTAATATTGAGTAATGAGAGTCCAAATCTTACTTATCAGCTATTATATTCTCTATTATAGAATAATGACAGTTAAATTATTTATAGTAAGCCTTACTTTTTACTAATATTGAGTAATGAGAGTCCAAATCTTACTTATCAGCCATTATATTCTCTATTATAGAATAATGACAGTTAAATTATTTATAGTAAGCCTTACTTTTACTAATATTGAGTAATGAGAGTCCAAATCTTACTTATCAGCCATTATATTCTCTATTATAGAATAATGACAGTTAAATTATTTATAGTAAGCCTTACTTTTTTACTAATATTGAGTAATGAGAGTCCAAATCTTACTTATCAGCCATTATATTCTCTATTATAGAATAATGACAGACAGTAAATTATTTATAGTAAGCCTTACTTTTTTTACTAATATTGAGTAATGAGAGTCCAAATCTTACTTATCAGCCATTATATTCTCTATTATAGAATAATGACAGTTAAATTATTTATAGTAAGCCTTACTTTTACTAATATTGAGTAATGAGAGTCCAAATCTTACTTATCAGCCATTATATTCTCTATTATAGAATAATGACAGTTAAATTATTTATAGTAAGCCTTACTTTTACTAATATTGAGTAATGAGAGTCCAAATCTTACTTATCAGCCATTATATTCTCTATTATAGAATAATGACAGTTAAATTATTTATAGTAAGCCTTACTTTTACTAATATTGAGTAATGAGAGTCCAAATCTTACTTATCAGCCATTATATTCTCTATTATAGAATAATGACAGTTAAATTATTTATAGTAAGCCTTACTTTTACTAATATTGAGTAATGAGAGTCCAAATCTTACTTATCAGCCATTATATTCTCTATTATAGAATAATGACAGTTAAATTATTTATAGTAAGCCTTACTTTTACTAATATTGAGTAATGAGAGTCCAAATCTTACTTATCAGCCATTATATTCTCTATTATAGAATAATGACAGTTAAATTATTTATAGTAAGCCTTACTTTTACTAATATTGAGTAATGAGAGTCCAAATCTTACTTATCAGCCATTATATTCTCTATTATAGAATAATGACAGTTAAATTATTTATAGTAAGCCTTACTTTTACTAATATTGAGTAATGAGAGTCCAAATCTTACTTATCAGCCATTATATTCTCTATTATAGAATAATGACAGTTAAATTATTTATAGTAAGCCTTACTTTTACTAATATTGAGTAATGAGAGTCCAAATCTTACTTATCAGCCATTATATTCTCTATTATAGAATAATGACAGTTAAATTATTTATAGTAAGCCTTACTTTTTTACTAATATTGAGTAATGAGAGTCCAAATCTTACTTATCAGCCATTATATTCTCTATTATAGAATAATGACAGTTAAATTATTTATAGTAAGCCTTACTTTTACTAATATTGAGTAATGAGAGTCCAAATCTTACTTATCAGCCATTATATTCTCTATTATAGAATAATGACAGTTAAATTATTTATAGTAAGCCTTACTTTTACTAATATTGAGTAATGAGAGTCCAAATCTTACTTATCAGCCATTATATTCTCTATTATAGAATAATGACAGTTAAATTATTTATAGTAAGCCTTACTTTTACTAATATTGAGTAATGAGAGTCCAAATCTTACTTATCAGCCATTATATTCTCTATTATAGAATAATGACAGTTAAATTATTTATAGTAAGCCTTACTTTTACTAATATTGAGTAATGAGAGTCCAAATCTTACTTATCAGCCATTATATTCTCTATTATAGAATAATGACAGTTAAATTATTTATAGTAAGCCTTACTTTTTACTAATATTGAGTAATGAGAGTCCAAATCTTACTTATCAGCCATTATATTCTCTATTATAGAATAATGACAGTTAAATTATTTATAGTAAGCCTTACTTTTACTAATATTGAGTAATGAGAGTCCAAATCTTACTTATCAGCCATTATATTCTCTATTATAGAATAATGACAGTTAAATTATTTATAGTAAGCCTTACTTTTACTAATATTGAGTAATGAGAGTCCAAATCTTACTTATCAGCCATTATATTCTCTATTATAGAATAATGACAGTTAAATTATTTATAGTAAGCCTTACTTTTACTAATATTGAGTAATGAGAGTCCAAATCTTACTTATCAGCCATTATATTCTCTATTATAGAATAATGACAGTTAAATTATTTATAGTAAGCCTTACTTTTACTAATATTGAGTAATGAGAGTCCAAATCTTACTTATCAGCCATTATATTCTCTATTATAGAATAATGACAGTTAAATTATTTATAGTAAGCCTTACTTTTACTAATATTGAGTAATGAGAGTCCAAATCTTACTTATCAGCCATTATATTCTCTATTATAGAATAATGACAGTTAAATTATTTATAGTAAGCCTTACTTTTTACTAATATTGAGTAATGAGAGTCCAAATCTTACTTATCAGCCATTATATTCTCTATTATAGAATAATGACAGTTAAATTATTTATAGTAAGCCTTACTTTTTTACTAATATTGAGTAATGAGAGTCCAAATCTTACTTATCAGCCATTATATTCTCTATTATAGAATAATGACAGTTAAATTATTTATAGTAAGCCTTACTTTTACTAATATTGAGTAATGAGAGTCCAAATCTTACTTATCAGCCATTATATTCTCTATTATAGAATAATGACAGTTAAATTATTTATAGTAAGCCTTACTTTTACTAATATTGAGTAATGAGAGTCCAAATCTTACTTATCAGCCATTATATTCTCTATTATAGAATAATGACAGTTAAATTATTTATAGTAAGCCTTACTTTTACTAATATTGAGTAATGAGAGTCCAAATCTTACTTATCAGCCATTATATTCTCTATTATAGAATAATGACAGTTAAAT
Source organism: Tachypleus tridentatus (assembly GCF_004210375.1). Classification (NCBI taxonomy): domain Eukaryota; kingdom Metazoa; phylum Arthropoda; class Merostomata; order Xiphosura; family Limulidae; genus Tachypleus; species Tachypleus tridentatus. Next base: position 430,509 of record NW_027467777.1, read on the forward strand.
TATTTATAGTAAGCCTTACTTTTACTAATATTGAGTAATGAGAGTCCAAATCTTACTTATCAGCCATTATATTCTCTATTATAGAATAATGACAGTTAAATTATTTATAGTAAGCCTTACTTTTTACTAATATTGAGTAATGAGAGTCCAAATCTTACTTATCAGCCATTATATTCTCTATTATAGAATAATGACAGTTAAATTATTTATAGTAAGCCTTACTTTTACTAATATTGAGTAATGAGAGTCCAAATCTTACTTATCAGCCATTATATTCTCTATTATAGAATAATGACAGTTAAATTATTTATAGTAAGCCTTACTTTTACTAATATTGAGTAATGAGAGTCCAAATCTTACTTATCAGCCATTATATTCTCTATTATAGAATAATGACAGTTAAATTATTTATAGTAAGCCTTACTTTTACTAATATTGAGTAATGAGAGTCCAAATCTTACTTATCAGCCATTATATTCTCTATTATAGAATAATGACAGTTAAATTATTTATAGTAAGCCTTACTTTTACTAATATTGAGTAATGAGAGTCCAAATCTTACTTATCAGCCATTATATTCTCTATTATAGAATAATGACAGTTAAATTATTTATAGTAAGCCTTACTTTTACTAATATTGAGTAATGAGAGTCCAAATCTTACTTATCAGCCATTATATTCTCTATTATAGAATAATGACAGTTAAATTATTTATAGTAAGCCTTACTTTTACTAATATTGAGTAATGAGAGTCCAAATCTTACTTATCAGCCATTATATTCTCTATTATAGAATAATGACAGTTAAATTATTTATAGTAAGCCTTACTTTTACTAATATTGAGTAATGAGAGTCCAAATCTTACTTATCAGCCATTATATTCTCTATTATAGAATAATGACAGTTAAATTATTTATAGTAAGCCTTACTTTTACTAATATTGAGTAATGAGAGTCCAAATCTTACTTATCAGCCATTATATTCTCTATTATAGAATAATGACAGTTAAATTATTTATAGTAAGCCTTACTTTTACTAATATTGAGTAATGAGAGTCCAAATCTTACTTATCAGCCATTATATTCTCTATTATAGAATAATGACAGTTAAATTATTTATAGTAAGCCTTACTTTTACTAATATTGAGTAATGAGAGTCCAAATCTTACTTATCAGCCATTATATTCTCTATTATAGAATAATGACAGTTAAATTATTTATAGTAAGCCTTACTTTTACTAATATTGAGTAATGAGAGTCCAAATCTTACTTATCAGCCATTATATTCTCTATTATAGAATAATGACAGTTAAATTATTTATAGTAAGCCTTACTTTTACTAATATTGAGTAATGAGAGTCCAAATCTTACTTATCAGCCATTATATTCTCTATTATAGAATAATGACAGTTAAATTATTTATAGTAAGCCTTACTTTTACTAATATTGAGTAATGAGAGTCCAAATCTTACTTATCAGCCATTATATTCTCTATTATAGAATAATGACAGTTAAATTATTTATAGTAAGCCTTACTTTTTACTAATATTGAGTAATGAGAGTCCAAATCTTACTTATCAGCCATTATATTCTCTATTATAGAATAATGACAGTTAAATTATTTATAGTAAGCCTTACTTTTTACTAATATTGAGTAATGAGAGTCCAAATCTTACTTATCAGCCATTATATTCTCTATTATAGAATAATGACAGTTAAATTATTTATAGTAAGCCTTACTTTTACTAATATTGAGTAATGAGAGTCCAAATCTTACTTATCAGCCATTATATTCTCTATTATAGAATAATGACAGTTAAATTATTTATAGTAAGCCTTACTTTTACTAATATTGAGTAATGAGAGTCCAAATCTTACTTATCAGCCATTATATTCTCTATTATAGAATAATGACAGTTAAATTATTTATAGTAAGCCTTACTTTTTACTAATATTGAGTAATGAGAGTCCAAATCTTACTTATCAGCCATTATATTCTCTATTATAGAATAATGACAGTTAAATTATTTATAGTAAGCCTTACTTTTTACTAATATTGAGTAATGAGAGTCCAAATCTTACTTATCAGCCATTATATTCTCTATTATAGAATAATGACAGTTAAATTATTTATAGTAAGCCTTACTTTTACTAATATTGAGTAATGAGAGTCCAAATCTTACTTATCAGCCATTATATTCTCTATTATAGAATAATGACAGTTAAATTATTTATAGTAAGCCTTACTTTTTTACTAATATTGAGTAATGAGAGTCCAAATCTTACTTATCAGCCATTATATTCTCTATTATAGAATAATGACAGTTAAATTATTTATAGTAAGCCTTACTTTTACTAATATTGAGTAATGAGAGTCCAAATCTTACTTATCAGCCATTATATTCTCTATTATAGAATAATGACAGTTAAATTATTTATAGTAAGCCTTACTTTTACTAATATTGAGTAATGAGAGTCCAAATCTTACTTATCAGCCATTATATTCTCTATTATAGAATAATGACAGTTAAATTATTTATAGTAAGCCTTACTTTTACTAATATTGAGTAATGAGAGTCCAAATCTTACTTATCAGCCATTATATTCTCTATTATAGAATAATGACAGTTAAATTATTTATAGTAAGCCTTACTTTTACTAATATTGAGTAATGAGAGTCCAAATCTTACTTATCAGCCATTATATTCTCTATTATAGAATAATGACAGTTAAATTATTTATAGTAAGCCTTACTTTTACTAATATTGAGTAATGAGAGTCCAAATCTTACTTATCAGCCATTATATTCTCTATTATAGAATAATGACAGTTAAATTATTTATAGTAAGCCTTACTTTTACTAATATTGAGTAATGAGAGTCCAAATCTTACTTATCAGCCATTATATTCTCTATTATAGAATAATGACAGTTAAATTATTTATAGTAAGCCTTACTTTTACTAATATTGAGTAATGAGAGTCCAAATCTTACTTATCAGCCATTATATTCTCTATTATAGAATAATGACAGTTAAATTATTTATAGTAAGCCTTACTTTTACTAATATTGAGTAATGAGAGTCCAAATCTTACTTATCAGCCATTATATTCTCTATTATAGAATAATGACAGTTAAATTATTTATAGTAAGCCTTACTTTTTTACTAATATTGAGTAATGAGAGTCCAAATCTTACTTATCAGCCATTATATTCTCTATTATAGAATAATGACAGTTAAATTATTTATAGTAAGCCTTACTTTTACTAATATTGAGTAATGAGAGTCCAAATCTTACTTATCAGCCATTATATTCTCTATTATAGAATAATGACAGTTAAATTATTTATAGTAAGCCTTACTTTTACTAATATTGAGTAATGAGAGTCCAAATCTTACTTATCAGCCATTATATTCTCTATTATAGAATAATGACAGTTAAATTATTTATAGTAAGCCTTACTTTTTTACTAATATTGAGTAATGAGAGTCCAAATCTTACTTATCAGCCATTATATTCTCTATTATAGAATAATGACAGTTAAATTATTTATAGTAAGCCTTACTTTTTACTAATATTGAGTAATGAGAGTCCAAATCTTACTTATCAGCCATTATATTCTCTATTATAGAATAATGACAGTTAAATTATTCATAGTTAAGCCTTACTTTTACTAATATTGAGTAATGAGAGTCCAAATCTTACTTATCAGCCATTATATTCTCTATTATAGAATAATGACAGTTAAATTATTTATAGTAAGCCTTACTTTTACTAATATTGAGTAATGAGAGTCCAAATCTTACTTATCAGCCATTATATTCTCTATTATAGAATAATGACAGTTAAATTATTTATAGTAAGCCTTACTTTTACTAATATTGAGTAATGAGAGTCCAAATCTTACTTATCAGCCATTATATTCTCTATTATAGAATAATGACAGTTAAATTATTTATAGTAAGCCTTACTTTTTACTAATATTGAGTAATGAGAGTCCAAATCTTACTTATCAGCCATTATATTCTCTATTATAGAATAATGACAGTTAAATTATTTATAGTAAGCCTTACTTTTTACTAATATTGAGTAATGAGAGTCCAAATCTTACTTATCAGCCATTATATTCTCTATTATAGAATAATGACAGTTAAATTATTTATAGTAAGCCTTACTTTTACTAATATTGAGTAATGAGAGTCCAAATCTTACTTATCAGCCATTATATTCTCTATTATAGAATAATGACAGTTAAATTATTTATAGTAAGCCTTACTTTTACTAATATTGAGTAATGAGAGTCCAAATCTTACTTATCAGCCATTATATTCTCTATTATAGAATAATGACAGTTAAATTATTTATAGTAAGCCTTACTTTTACTAATATTGAGTAATGAGAGTCCAAATCTTACTTATCAGCCATTATATTCTCTATTATAGAATAATGACAGTTAAATTATTTATAGTAAGCCTTACTTTTACTAATATTGAGTAATGAGAGTCCAAATCTTACTTATCAGCCATTATATTCTCTATTATAGAATAATGACAGTTAAATTATTTATAGTAAGCCTTACTTTTACTAATATTGAGTAATGAGAGTCCAAATCTTACTTATCAGCCATTATATTCTCTATTATAGAATAATGACAGTTAAATTATTTATAGTAAGCCTTACTTTTACTAATATTGAGTAATGAGAGTCCAAATCTTACTTATCAGCCATTATATTCTCTATTATAGAATAATGACAGTTAAATTATTTATAGTAAGCCTTACTTTTTACTAATATTGAGTAATGAGAGTCCAAATCTTACTTATCAGCCATTATATTCTCTATTATAGAATAATGACAGTTAAATTATTTATAGTAAGCCTTACTTTTACTAATATTGAGTAATGAGAGTCCAAATCTTACTTATCAGCCATTATATTCTCTATTATAGAATAATGACAGTTAAATTATTTATAGTAAGCCTTACTTTTTTACTAATATTGAGTAATGAGAGTCCAAATCTTACTTATCAGCCATTATATTCTCTATTATAGAATAATGACAGTTAAATTATTTATAGTAAGCCTTACTTTTACTAATATTGAGTAATGAGAGTCCAAATCTTACTTATCAGCCATTATATTCTCTATTATAGAATAATGACAGTTAAATTATTTATAGTAAGCCTTACTTTTACTAATATTGAGTAATGAGAGTCCAAATCTTACTTATCAGCCATTATATTCTCTATTATAGAATAATGACAGTTAAATTATTTATAGTAAGCCTTACTTTTACTAATATTGAGTAATGAGAGTCCAAATCTTACTTATCAGCCATTATATTCTCTATTATAGAATAATGACAGTTAAATTATTTATAGTAAGCCTTACTTTTTACTAATATTGAGTAATGAGAGTCCAAATCTTACTTATCAGCCATTATATTCTCTATTATAGAATAATGACAGTTAAATTATTTATAGTAAGCCTTACTTTTACTAATATTGAGTAATGAGAGTCCAAATCTTACTTATCAGCCATTATATTCTCTATTATAGAATAATGACAGTTAAATTATTTATAGTAAGCCTTACTTTTACTAATATTGAGTAATGAGAGTCCAAATCTTACTTATCAGCCATTATATTCTCTATTATAGAATAATGACAGTTAAATTATTTATAGTAAGCCTTACTTTTTACTAATATTGAGTAATGAGAGTCCAAATCTTACTTATCAGCCATTATATTCTCTATTATAGAATAATGACAGTTAAATTATTTATAGTAAGCCTTACTTTTACTAATATTGAGTAATGAGAGTCCAAATCTTACTTATCAGCCATTATATTCTCTATTATAGAATAATGACAGTTAAATTATTTATAGTAAGCCTTACTTTTACTAATATTGAGTAATGAGAGTCCAAATCTTACTTATCAGCCATTATATTCTCTATTATAGAATAATGACAGTTAAATTATTTATAGTAAGCCTTACTTTTACTAATATTGAGTAATGAGAGTCCAAATCTTACTTATCAGCCATTATATTCTCTATTATAGAATAATGACAGTTAAATTATTTATAGTAAGCCTTACTTTTACTAATATTGAGTAATGAGAGTCCAAATCTTACTTATCAGCCATTATATTCTCTATTATAGAATAATGACAGTTAAATTATTTATAGTAAGCCTTACTTTTACTAATATTGAGTAATGAGAGTCCAAATCTTACTTATCAGCCATTATATTCTCTATTATAGAATAATGACAGTTAAATTATTTATAGTAAGCCTTACTTTTTTACTAATATTGAGTAATGAGAGTCCAAATCTTACTTATCAGCCATTATATTCTCTATTATAGAATAATGACAGTTAAATTATTTATAGTAAGCCTTACTTTTTTACTAATATTGAGTAATGAGAGTCCAAATCTTACTTATCAGCCATTATATTCTCTATTATAGAATAATGACAGTTAAATTATTTATAGTAAGCCTTACTTTTTTACTAATATTGAGTAATGAGAGTCCAAATCTTACTTATCAGCCATTATATTCTCTATTATAGAATAATGACAGTTAAATTATTTATAGTAAGCCTTACTTTTTACTAATATTGAGTAATGAGAGTCCAAATCTTACTTATCAGCCATTATATTCTCTATTATAGAATAATGACAGTTAAATTATTTATAGTAAGCCTTACTTTTTACTAATATTGAGTAATGAGAGTCCAAATCTTACTTATCAGCCATTATATTCTCTATTATAGAATAATGACAGTTAAATTATTTATAGTAAGCCTTACTTTTTTACTAATATTGAGTAATGAGAGTCCAAATCTTACTTATCAGCCATTATATTCTCTATTATAGAATAATGACAGTTAAATTATTTATAGTAAGCCTTACTTTTACTAATATTGAGTAATGAGAGTCCAAATCTTACTTATCAGCCATTATATTCTCTATTATAGAATAATGACAGTTAAATTATTTATAGTAAGCCTTACTTTTACTAATATTGAGTAATGAGAGTCCAAATCTTACTTATCAGCCATTATATTCTCTATTATAGAATAATGACAGTTAAATTATTTATAGTAAGCCTTACTTTTTATACTAATATTGAGTAATGAGAGTCCAAATCTTACTTATCAGCCATTATATTCTCTATTATAGAATAATGACAGTTAAATTATTTATAGTAAGCCTTACTTTTTACTAATATTGAGTAATGAGAGTCCAAATCTTACTTATCAGCCATTATATTCTCTATTATAGAATAATGACAGTTAAATTATTTATAGTAAGCCTTACTTTTACTAATATTGAGTAATGAGAGTCCAAATCTTACTTATCAGCCATTATATTCTCTATTATAGAATAATGACAGTTAAATTATTTATAGTAAGCCTTACTTTTACTAATATTGAGTAATGAGAGTCCAAATCTTACTTATCAGCCATTATATTCTCTATTATAGAATAATGACAGTTAAATTATTTATAGTAAGCCTTACTTTTACTAATATTGAGTAATGAGAGTCCAAATCTTACTTATCAGCCATTATATTCTCTATTATAGAATAATGACAGTTAAATTATTTATAGTAAGCCTTACTTTTACTAATATTGAGTAATGAGAGTCCAAATCTTACTTATCAGCCATTATATTCTCTATTATAGAATAATGACAGTTAAATTATTTATAGTAAGCCTTACTTTTTTACTAATATTGAGTAATGAGAGTCCAAATCTTACTTATCAGCCATTATATTCTCTATTATAGAATAATGACAGTTAAATTATTTATAGTAAGCCTTACTTTTACTAATATTGAGTAATGACAGTCCAAATCTTACTTATCAGCCATTATATTCTCTATTATAGAATAATGACAGTTAAATTATTTATAGTAAGCCTTACTTTTACTAATATTGAGTAATGAGAGTCCAAATCTTACTTATCAGCCATTATATTCTCTATTATAGAATAATGACAGTTAAATTATTTATAGTAAGCCTTACTTTTTACTAATATTGAGTAATGAGAGTCCAAATCTTACTTATCAGCCATTATATTCTCTATTATAGAATAATGACAGTTAAATTATTTATAGTAAGCCTTACTTTTTACCAATATTGAGTAATGAGAGTCCAAATCTTACTTATCAGCCATTTATTTCTCTATTATAGAATAATGACAGTTAAAATATTAATAGTAAGCCTTACCTTTTACTAATATTGAGTAATGAGAGTCCAAATCTTACTTATCAGCCATTATATTCTCTATTATAGAATAATGACAGTTAAATTATTTATAGTAAGCCTTACTTTTACTAATATTGAGTAATGAGAGTCCAAATCTTACTTATCAGCCATTATATTCTCTATTATAGAATAATGACAGTTAAATTATTTATAGTAAGCCTTACTTTTACTAATATTGAGTAATGAGAGTCCAAATCTTACTTATCAGCCATTATATTCTCTATTATAGAATAATGACAGTTAAATTATTTATAGTAAGCCTTACTTTTTACTAATATTGAGTAATGAGAGTCCAAATCTTACTTATCAGCCATTATATTCTCTATTATAGAATAATGACAGTTAAATTATTTATAGTAAGCCTTACTTTTACTAATATTGAGTAATGAGAGTCCAAATCTTACTTATCAGCCATTATATTCTCTATTATAGAATAATGACAGTTAAATTATTTATAGTAAGCCTTACTTTTACTAATATTGAGTAATGAGAGTCCAAATCTTACTTATCAGCCATTATATTCTCTATTATAGAATAATGACAGTTAAATTATTTATAGTAAGCCTTACTTTTACTAATATTGAGTAATGAGAGTCCAAATCTTACTTATCAGCCATTATATTCTCTAT
>NW_027467777.1:439914-470777 GCF_004210375.1 Tachypleus tridentatus
ATATTTTATAATACCATGTCACTTACTGTTTCATTTTTTTTCTTATTCTTAATATTTTATAATACCATGTCTCTTACTGTTCCATTTTTCTTATTCTTAATATTTTATAATACCATGTCACTTACTGTTTCATTTTTTTTTACTTATTCTTAATATTTTATAATACCATGTCTCTTACTGTTCCATTTTTTTTTCTTATTCTTAATATTTTATAATACCATGTCACTTACTGTTTCATTTTTTTCTTATTCTTAATATTTTATAATACCATGTCTCTTACTGTTCCATTTTTTCTTATTCTTAATATTTTATAATACCATGTCACCTACTGTTTCATTTTTTTTCTTATTCTTAATATTTTATAATACCATGTCTCTTACTGTTCCATTTTTTCTTATTCTTAATATTTTATAATACCATGTTCTTACTGTTCCATTTTTTTTCTTATTCTTAATATTTTATAATACCATGTCTCTTACTGTTCCATTTTTTTCTTATTCTTAATATTTTATAATACCATGTCTCTTACTGTTTCATTTTTTCTTATTCTTAATATTTTATAATACCATGTCTCTTACTGTTCCATTTTTTTCTTATTCTTAATATTTTATAATACCATGTCATCTTACTGTTCCATTTTTTCTTATTCTTAATATTTTATAATACCATGTCACCTACTGTTCCATTTTTTTCTTATTCTTAATATTTTATAATACCATGTCTCTTACTGTTCCATTTTTTCTTATTCTTAATATTTTATAATACCATGTCACTTACTGTTCCATTTTTTCTTATTCTTAATATTTTATAATACCATGTCTCTTACTGTTCCATTTTTTCTTATTCTTAATATTTTATAATACCATGTCTCTTACTGTTCCATTTTTTCTTATTCTTAATATTTTATAATACCATGTCTCTTACTGTTCCATTTTTTTCTTATTCTTAATATTTTATAATACCATGTCTCTTACTGTTTCATTTTTTCTTATTCTTAATATTTTATAATACCATGTCTCTTACTGTTCCATTTTTTCTTATTCTTAATATTTTATAATACCATGTCTCTTACTGTTCCATTTTTTCTTATTCTTAATATTTTATTATACCATGTCTCTTACTGTTTCCATTTTTCTTATTCTTAATATTTTATAATACCATGTCTCTTACTGTTTCATTTTTTCTTATTCTTAATATTTTATAATACCATGTCTATTCTTATTCTTAATATTTTATAATACCATGTCTGTTTTCATTTTTTCTTATTCTTACCATGTTCTTACTGTTCCATTTTTTCTTATTCTTAATATTTTATAATACCATGTCACCTACTGTTTCATTTTTTCTTATTCTTAATATTTTATAATACCATGTCTCTTACTGTTCCATTTTTTCTTATTCTTAATATTTTATAATACCATGTCTCCTTACTGTTCCATTTTTTCTTATTCTTAATATTTTATAATACCATGTCTCTTACTGTTCCATTTTTTTCTTATTCTTAATATTTTATAATACCATGTCTCTTACTGTTTCATTTTTTTTCTTATTCTTAATATTTTATAATACCATGTCTCTTACTGTTCCATTTTTTTCTTATTCTTAATATTTTATAATACCATGTCACTTACTGTTCCATTTTTTTCTTATTCTTAATATTTTATAATACCATGTCTCTTACTGTTTCATTTTTTTCTTATTCTTAATATTTTATAATACCATGTCTCTTACTGTTTCATTTTTTTTCTTATTCTTAATATTTTATAATACCATGTCTCTTACTGTTTCATTTTTTCTTATTCTTAATATTTTATAATACCATGTCTCTTACTGTTCCATTTTTTCTTATTCTTAATATTTTATAATACCATGTCACTTACTGTTTCATTTTTTCTTATTCTTAATATTTTATAATACCATGTCTCTTACTGTTCCATTTTTTCTTATTCTTAATATTTTATAATACCATGTCTCTTACTGTTCCATTTTTTTCTTATTCTTAATATTTTATAATACCATGTCTCTTACTGTTCCATTTTTTTCTTATTCTTAATATTTTATAATACCATGTCTCTTACTGTTCCATTTTTTCTTATTCTTAATATTTTATAATACCATGTCTCTTACTGTTTCATTTTTTCTTATTCTTAATATTTTATAATACCATGTCTCTTACTGTTCCATTTTTCTTATTCTTAATATTTTATAATACCATGTCTCTTACTGTTCCATTTTTTCTTATTCTTAATATTTTATAATACCATGTCTCTTACTGTTTCATTTTTTCTTATTCTTAATATTTTATAATACCATGTTCTTACTGTTCCATTTTTTTCTTATTCTTAATATTTTATAATACCATGTCTCTTACTGTTCCATTTTTTTTTCTTATTCTTAATATTTTATAATACCATGTCACCTACTGTTTCATTTTTTCTTATTCTTAATATTTTATAATACCATGTCTCTTACTGTTCCATTTTTTCTTATTCTTAATATTTTATAATACCATGTCTCTTACTGTTTCATTTTTTCTTATTCTTAATATTTTATAATACCATGTCTCTTACTGTTCCATTTTTTCTTATTCTTAATATTTTATAATACCATGTCTCTTACTGTTCCATTTTTTCTTATTCTTAATATTTTATAATACCATGTCTCTTACTGTTTCATTTTTTCTTATTCTTAATATTTTATAATACCATGTCTCTTACTGTTCCATTTTTTCTTATTCTTAATATTTTATAATACCATGTCTCTTACTGTTTCCATTTTTTTCTTATTCTTAATATTTTATAATACCATGTCTTTTACTGTTCCATTTTTTCTCATTCTTAATATTTTATAATACCATGTCACTTACTGTTTCATTTTTTCTTATTCTTAATATTTTATAATACCATGTCTCTTACTGTTCCATTTTTTCTCATTCTTAATATTTTATAATACCATGTCACTTACTGTTTCATTTTTTCTTATTCTTAATATCTTATAATACCATGTCTCTTACTGTTCCATTTTTCTTATTCTTAATATTTTATAATACCATGTCTCTTACTGTTTCATTTTTTCTTATTCTTAATATTTTATAATACCATGTCTCTTACTGTTCCATTTTTTCTTATTCTTAATATTTTATAATACCATGTCTCTTACTGTTTCCATTTTTTTCTTATTCTTAATATTTTATAATACCATGTCTCTTACTGTTTCCATTTTTTCTTATTCTTAATATTTTATAATACCATGTCTCTTACTGTTTCATTTTTTCTTATTCTTAATATTTTATAATACCATGTCTCTTACTGTTCCATTTTTTCTTATTCTTAATATTTTATAATACCATGTCTCTTACTGTTTCATTTTTTTCTTATTCTTAATATTTTATAATACCATGTCTCTTACTGTTCCATTTTTTCTTATTCTTAATATTTTATAATACCATGTCTCTTACTGTTCCATTTTTTCTTATTCTTAATATTTTATAATACCATGTCTCTTACTGTTTCCATTTTTTCTTATTCTTAATATTTTATAATACCATGTCTCTTACTGTTCCATTTTTTCTTATTCTTAATATTTTATAATACCATGTCTCTTACTGTTTCATTTTTTCTTATTCTTAATATTTTATAATACCATGTCTCTTACTGTTCCATTTTTTCTTATTCTTAATATTTTATAATACCATGTCTCTTACTGTTTCCATTTTTCTTATTCTTAATATTTTATAATACCATGTCTCTTACTGTTCCATTTTTTCTTATTCTTAATATTTTATAATACCATGTCTCTTACTGTTCCATTTTTTCTTATTCTTAATATTTTATAATACCATGTCTCTTACTGTTCCATTTTTTTCTTATTCTTAATATTTTATAATACCATGTCTCTTACTGTTCCATTTTTTTCTTATTCTTAATATTTTATAATACCATGTCTCTTACTGTTCCATTTTTCTTATTCTTAATATTTTATAATACCATGTCTCTTACTGTTCCATTTTTTTTCTTATTCTTAATATTTTATAATACCATGTCACTTACTGTTTCATTTTTTCTTATTCTTAATATTTTATAATACCATGTCTCTTACTGTTCCATTTTTTCTTATTCTTAATATTTTATAATACCATGTCTCTTACTGTTCCATTTTTTCTTATTCTTAATATTTTATAATACCATGTCTCTTACTGTTTCCATTTTTTCTTATTCTTAATATTTTATAATACCATGTCTCTTACTGTTTCATTTTTTTCTCATTCTTAATATTTTATAATACCATGTCACTTACTGTTTCATTTTTTCTTATTCTTAATATTTTATAATACCATGTCTCTTACTGTTCCATTTTTTCTTATTCTTAATATTTTATAATACCATGTCTCTTACTGTTCCATTTTTTCTTATTCTTAATATTTTATAATACCATGTCTCTTACTGTTTCATTTTTTCTTATTCTTAATATTTTATAATACCATGTCTCTTACTGTTCCATTTTTTTCTTATTCTTAATATTTTATAATACCATGTCTCTTACTGTTTCATTTTTTCTTATTCTTAATATTTTATAATACCATGTCTCTTACTGTTTCCATTTTTTCTTATTCTTAATATTTTATAATACCATGTCTCTTACTGTTTCATTTTTTCTTATTCTTAATATTTTATAATACCATGTCTCTTACTGTTCCATTTTTTCTTATTCTTAATATTTTATAATACCATGTCACCTACTGTTTCATTTTTTCTTATTCTTAATATTTTATAATACCATGTCTCTTACTGTTCCATTTTTTCTTATTCTTAATATTTTATAATACCATGTCTCTTACTGTTCCATTTTTTCTTATTCTTAATATTTTATAATACCATGTCTCTTACTGTTTCATTTTTTCTTATTCTTAATATTTTATAATACCATGTCTCTTACTGTTCCATTTTTTCTTATTCTTAATATTTTATAATACCATGTCACTTACTGTTTCATTTTTTCTTATTCTTAATATTTTATAATACCATGTCTCTTACTGTTCCATTTTTTTTCTTATTCTTAATATTTTATAATACCATGTTTCTTACTGTTCCATTTTTTCTTATTCTTAATATTTTATAATACCATGTCTCTTACTGTTCCATTTTTTTCTTATTCTTAATATTTTATAATACCATGTCTCTTACTGTTCCATTTTTTCTTATTCTTAATATTTTATAATACCATGTCTCTTACTGTTTCATTTTTTCTTATTCTTAATATTTTATAATACCATGTCTCTTACTGTTCCATTTTTTCTTATTCTTAATATTTTATAATACCATGTCTCTTACTGTTCCATTTTTCTTATTCTTAATATTTTATAATACCATGTCTCTTACTGTTCCATTTTTTCTTATTCTTAATATTTTATAATACCATGTCACCTACTGTTTCATTTTTTTCTTATTCTTAATATTTTATAATACCATGTCTCTTACTGTTCCATTTTTTCTTATTCTTAATATTTTATAATACCATGTCTCTTACTGTTCCATTTTTTCTTATTCTTAATATTTTATAATACCATGTCTCTTACTGTTTCATTTTTTCTTATTCTTAATATTTTATAATACCATGTCTTTACTGTTCCATTTTTTTCTTATTCTTAATATTTTATAATACCATGTCACCTACTGTTTCATTTTTTCTTATTCTTAATATTTTATAATACCATGTCTCTTACTGTTCCATTTTTTCTTATTCTTAATATTTTATAATACCATGTCTCTTACTGTTTCATTTTTTCATGTCTCTTACTGTTTCATTTTTTTCTTATTCTTAATATTTTATAATACCATGTCTCTTACTGTTTCATTTTTTCTTATTCTGTTTTTATAATACCATGTTTTCTTATTCTTAATATTTTATAATACCATGTCTCTTACTGTTCCATTTTTTCTTATTCTTAATATTTTATAATACCATGTCACCTACTGTTTCATTTTTTCTTATTCTTAATATTTTATAATACCATGTCTCTTACTGTTCCATTTTTTTCTTATTCTTAATATTTTATAATACCATGTCTCTTACTGTTCCATTTTTTTTCTTATTCTTAATATTTTATAATACCATGTCTCTTACTGTTTCATTTTTTCTTATTCTTAATATTTTATAATACCATGTCTCTTACTGTTCCATTTTTTCTTATTCTTAATATTTTATAATACCATGTCTCTTACTGTTTCATTTTTTCTTATTCTTAATATTTTATAATACCATGTCTCTTACTGTTCCATTTTTTCTTATTCTTAATATTTTATAATACCATGTCACTTACTGTTTCATTTTTTTCTTATTCTTAATATTTTATAATACCATGTCTCTTACTGTTCCATTTTTTCTTATTCTTAATATTTTATAATACCATGTCTCTTACTGTTCCATTTTTTTTATTATTCTTAATATTTTATAATACCATGTCTCTTACTGTTCCATTTTTTCTTATTCTTAATATTTTATAATACCATGTCTCTTACTGTTCCATTTTTTTCTTATTCTTAATATTTTATAATACCATGTCTCTTACTGTTTCCATTTTTTCTTATTCTTAATATTTTATAATACCATGTCTCTTACTGTTTCATTTTTTCTTATTCTTAATATTTTATAATACCATGTCTCTTACTGTTTCATTTTTTTTTTCTTATTCTTAATATTTTATAATACCATGTCTCTTACTGTTTCATTTTTTCTTATTCTTAATATTTTATAATACCATGTCTCTTACTGTTTCATTTTTTTTCTTATTCTTAATATTTTATAATACCATGTCTCTTACTGTTCCATTTTTTCTTATTCTTAATATTTTATAATACCATGTCTCTTACTGTTTCATTTTTTCTTATTCTTAATATTTTATAATACCATGTCTCTTACTGTTCCATTTTTTCTTATTCTTAATATTTTATAATACCATGTCTCTTACTGTTCCATTTTTTTCTTATTCTTAATATTTTATAATACCATGTCTCTTACTGTTCCATTTTTTTCTTATTCTTAATATTTTATAATACCATGTCTCTTACTGTTCCATTTTTTTCTTATTCTTAATATTTTATAATACCATGTCTCTTACTGTTTTTTTTTCTTATTCTTAATATTTTATAATACCATGTCTCTTACTGTTTCATTTTTTCTTATTCTTAATATTTTATAATACCATGTCTCTTACTGTTCCATTTTTTCTTATTCTTAATATTTTATAATACCATGTCACTTACTGTTCCATTTTTTCTTATTCTTAATATTTTATAATACCATGTCTCTTACTGTTCCATTTTTTCTTATTCTTAATATTTTATAATACCATGTCTCTTACTGTTCCATTTTTTCTTATTCTTAATATCTTATAATACCATGTCTCTTACTGTTCCATTTTTCTTATTCTTAATATTTTATAATACCATGTCTCTTACTGTTCCATTTTTTCTTATTCTTAATATTTTATAATACCATGTCTCTTACTGTTTCATTTTTTCTTATTCTTAATATTTTATAATACCATGTCTCTTACTGTTCCATTTTTTCTTATTCTTAATATTTTATAATACCATGTCTCTTACTGTTCCATTTTTTCTTATTCTTAATATTTTATAATACCATGTCTCTTACTGTTCCATTTTTTCTTATTCTTAATATTTTATAATACCATGTCTCTTACTGTTCCATTTTTTTCTTATTCTTAATATTTTATAATACCATGTCTCTTACTGTTTCATTTTTTCTTATTCTTAATATTTTATAATACCATGTCACTTACTGTTCCATTTTTTTCTTATTCTTAATATTTTATAATACCATGTCACCTACTGTTTCATTTTTTTCTTATTCTTAATATTTTATAATACCATGTCTCTTACTGTTCCATTTTTTCTTATTCTTAATATTTTATAATACCATGTCCTTACTGTTTCATTTTTTCTTATTCTTAATATTTTATAATACCATGTCTCTTACTGTTTCATTTTTTCTTATTCTTAATATTTTATAATACCATGTCTCTTACTGTTCCATTTTTTCTTATTCTTAATATTTTATAATACCATGTCACTTACTGTTTCATTTTTTCTTATTCTTAATATTTTATAATACCATGTCTCTTACTGTTCCATTTTTTCTTATTCTTAATATTTTATAATACCATGTCTCTTACTGTTCCATTTTTTCTTATTCTTAATATTTTATAATACCATGTCTCTTACTGTTCCATTTTTTCTTATTCTTAATATTTTATAATACCATGTCTCTTACTGTTCCATTTTTTCTTATTCTTAATATTTTATAATACCATGTCTCTTACTGTTTCATTTTTTCTTATTCTTAATATTTTATAATACCATGTCTCTTACTGTTCCATTTTTTCTTATTCTTAATATTTTATAATACCATGTCTCTTACTGTTCCATTTTTTCTTATTCTTAATATTTTATAATACCATGTCACCTACTGTTTCATTTTTTCTTATTCTTAATATTTTATAATACCATGTCTCTTACTGTTCCATTTTTTCTTATTCTTAATATTTTATAATACCATGTCTCTTACTGTTTCCATTTTTTTTTATTCTTAATATTTTATAATACCATGTCTCTTACTGTTCCATTTTTTCTTATTCTTAATATTTTATAATACCATGTCTCTTACTGTTCCATTTTTTTCTTATTCTTAATATTTTATAATACCATGTCTCTTACTGTTTCATTTTTTCTTATTCTTAATATTTTATAATACCATGTCTCTTACTGTTCCATTTTTTCTTATTCTTAATATTTTATAATACCATGTCTCTTACTGTTCCATTTTTTCTTATTCTTAATATTTTATAATACCATGTCTCTTACTGTTTCATTTTTTTCTTATTCTTAATATTTTATAATACCATGTCTCTTACTGTTCCATTTTTTCTTATTCTTAATATTTTATAATACCATGTCTCTTACTGTTTCATTTTTTCTTATTCTTAATATTTTATAATACCATGTCTCTTACTGTTCCATTTTTTCTTATTCTTAATATTTTATAATACCATGTCTCCTACTGTTTCATTTTTTTCTTATTCTTAATATTTTATAATACCATGTCTCTTACTGTTCCATTTTTTCTTATTCTTAATATTTTATAATACCATGTCTCTTACTGTTTCATTTTTTCTTATTCTTAATATTTTATAATACCATGTCTCTTACTGTTCCATTTTTTCTTATTCTTAATATTTTATAATACCATGTCTCTTACTGTTCCATTTTTTCTTATTCTTAATATTTTATAATACCATGTCACTTACTGTTTCATTTTTTCTTATTCTTAATATTTTATAATACCATGTCTCTTACTGTTCCATTTTTTCTTATTCTTAATATTTTATAATACCATGTCTCCTACTGTTTCATTTTTTCTTATTCTTAATATTTTATAATACCATGTCTCTTACTGTTCCATTTTTTCTTATTCTTAATATTTTATAATACCATGTCTCTTACTGTTTCATTTTTTTCTTATTCTTAATATTTTATAATACCATGTCTCTTACTGTTCCATTTTTTCTTATTCTTAATATTTTATAATACCATGTCTCTTACTGTTCCATTTTTTTTATTCTTAATATTTTATTATACCATGTCTCTTACTGTTCCATTTTTTCTTATTCTTAATATTTTATAATACCATGTCTCTTACTGTTTCATTTTTTCTTATTCTTAATATTTTATAATACCATGTCTCTTACTGTTCCATTTTTTCTTATTCTTAATATTTTATAATACCATGTCTCTTACTGTTTCATTTTTTCTTATTCTTAATATTTTATAATACCATGTCTCTTACTGTTTCATTTTTTCTTATTCTTAATATTTTATAATACCATGTCTCTTACTGTTCCATTTTTTCTTATTCTTAATATTTTATAATACCATGTCTCTTACTGTTTCATTTTTCTTATTCTTAATATTTTATAATACCATGTCTCTTACTGTTCCATTTTTTCTTATTCTTAATATTTTATAATACCATGTCTCTTACTGTTTCATTTTTTCTTATTCTTAATATTTTATAATACCATGTCTCTTACTGTTCCATTTTTTCTTATTCTTAATATTTTATAATACCATGTCTCTTACTGTTCCATTTTTTCTTATTCTTAATATTTTATAATACCATGTCACTTACTGTTTCATTTTTTTCTTATTCTTAATATTTTATAATACCATGTCTCTTACTGTTCCATTTTTTTCTTATTCTTAATATTTTATAATACCATGTCACCTACTGTTTCATTTTTTCTTATTCTTAATATTTTATAATACCATGTCTCTTACTGTTCCATTTTTTCTTATTCTTAATATTTTATAATACCATGTCTCTTACTGTTCCATTTTTTCTTATTCTTAATATTTTATAATACCATGTCTCTTACTGTTCCATTTTTTCTTATTCTTAATATTTTATAATACCATGTCTCTTACTGTTCCATTTTTTTCTTATTCTTAATATTTTATAATACCATGTCTCTTACTGTTTCCATTTTTTCTTATTCTTAATATTTTATAATACCATGTCTCTTACTGTTCCATTTTTTTCTTATTCTTAATATTTTATAATACCATGTACTGTTCCATTTTTTCTTATTCTTATATTTTATAATACCATGTCTCTTACTGTTCCATTTTTTCTTATTCTTAATATTTTATAATACCATGTCTCTTACTGTTTCATTTTTTTCTTATTCTTAATATTTTATAATACCATGTCTCTTACTGTTCCATTTTTTTTTATTCTTAATATTTTATAATACCATGTCTTTACTGTTTCATTTTTTCTTATTCTTAATATTTTATAATACCATGTCTCTTACTGTTCCATTTTTTCTTATTCTTAATATTTTATAATACCATGTCACCTACTGTTTCATTTTTTCTTATTCTTAATATTTTATAATACCATGTCTCTTACTGTTCCATTTTTTCTTATTCTTAATATTTTATAATACCATGTCTCTTACTGTTCCATTTTTTCTTATTCTTAATATTTTATAATACCATGTCTCTTACTGTTCCATTTTTTCTTATTCTTAATATTTTATAATACCATGTCACTTACTGTTTCCATTTTTTCTTATTCTTAATATTTTATAATACCATGTCTCTTACTGTTCCATTTTTTTCTTATTCTTAATATTTTATAATACCATGTCTCTTACTGTTCCATTTTTTCTTATTCTTAATATTTTATAATACCATGTCTCTTACTGTTCCATTTTTTCTTATTCTTAATATTTTATAATACCATGTCTCTTACTGTTCCATTTTTCTTATTCTTAATATTTTATAATACCATGTCACTTACTGTTTCATTTTTTCTTATTCTTAATATTTTATAATACCATGTCTCTTACTGTTCCATTTTTTCTTATTCTTAATATTTTATAATACCATGTCTCTTACTGTTTCATTTTTTCTTATTCTTAATATTTTATAATACCATGTCTCTTACTGTTCCATTTTTTCTTATTCTTAATATTTTATAATACCATGTCTCTTACTGTTCCATTTTTTCTTATTCTTAATATTTTATAATACCATGTCTCTTACTGTTTCCATTTTTTCTTATTCTTAATATTTTATAATACCATGTCTCTTACTGTTCCATTTTTTCTTATTCTTAATATTTTATAATACCATGTCTCTTACTGTTTCCATTTTTTTCTTATTCTTAATATTTTATAATACCATGTCTCTTACTGTTCCATTTTTTCTTATTCTTAATATTTTATAATACCATGTCTCTTACTGTTCCATTTTTTCTTATTCTTAATATTTTATAATACCATGTCTCTTACTGTTTCATTTTTTCTTATTCTTAATATTTTATAATACCATGTCTCTTACTGTTCCATTTTTTCTTATTCTTAATATTTTATAATACCATGTCTCTTACTGTTCCATTTTTTCTTATTCTTAATATTTTATAATACCATGTCTCTTACTGTTTCATTTTTTTCTTATTCTTAATATTTTATAATACCATGTCTCTTACTGTTCCATTTTTTCTTATTCTTAATATTTTATAATACCATGTCTCTTACTGTTCCATTTTTTCTTATTCTTAATATTTTATAATACCATGTCTCTTACTGTTTCCATTTTTTCTTATTCTTAATATTTTATAATACCATGTCTCTTACTGTTCCATTTTTTCTTATTCTTAATATTTTATAATACCATGTCACTTACTGTTTCATTTTTTTCTTATTCTTAATATTTTATAATACCATGTCTCTTACTGTTCCATTTTTTTCTTATTCTTAATATTTTATAATACCATGTCTCTTACTGTTTCCATTTTTTTCTTATTCTTAATATTTTATAATACCATGTTTCTTACTGTTCCATTTTTTCTTATTCTTAATATTTTATAATACCATGTCTCTTACTGTTTCATTTTTTTCTTATTCTTAATATTTTATAATACCATGTCTCTTACTGTTTCATTTTTTCTTATTCTTAATATTTTATAATACCATGTCACCTACTGTTTCATTTTTTCTTATTCTTAATATTTTATAATACCATGTCTCTTACTGTTCCATTTTTTCTTATTCTTAATATTTTATAATACCATGTCTCTTACTGTTCCATTTTTTCTTATTCTTAATATTTTATAATACCATGTTTCTTACTGTTCCATTTTTTTCTTATTCTTAATATTTTATAATACCATGTCTCTTACTGTTCCATTTTTTCTCATTCTTAATATTTTCTAATACCATGTAACCTACTGTTTCATTTTTTCTTATTCTTAATATTTTATAATACCATGTTCTTACTGTTCCATTTTTTCTTATTCTTAATATTTTATAATACCATGTCTCTTACTGTTCCATTTTTTTCTTATTCTTAATATTTTATAATACCATGTCTCTTACTGTTTCATTTTTTCTTATTCTTAATATTTTATAATACCATGTCTCTTACTGTTCCATTTTTTCTTATTCTTAATATTTTATAATACCATGTCTCTTACTGTTTCATTTTTTTCTTATTCTTAATATTTTATAATACCATGTCTCTTATTGTTTCATTTTGTCTTATTCTTAATATTTTATAATACCATGTCTCTTACTGTTTCATTTTTTTCTTATTCTTAATATTTTATAATACCATGTCTCTTACTGTTCCATTTTTTTCTTATTCTTAATATTTTATAATACCATGTCTCTTACTGTTCCATTTTTTCTTATTCTTAATATTTTATAATACCATGTCTCTTACTGTTCTTTTTTCTTATTCTTAATATTTTATAATACCATGTCTCTTACTGTTCCATTTTTTCTTATTCTTAATATTTTATAATACCATGTCACCAACTATTTCATTTTTTCTTATTCTTAATATTTTATAATACCATGTCTCTTACTGTTCCATTTTTTCTTATTCTTAATATTTTATAATACCATGTCTCTTACTGTTTCCATTTTTTTCTTATTCTTAATATTTTATAATACCATGTCTCTTACTGTTCCATTTTTTTCTTATTCTTAATATTTTATAATACCATGTCTCTTACTGTTCCATTTTTTTCTTATTCTTAATATTTTATAATACCATGTCACCTACTGTTTCATTTTTTTCTTATTCTTAATATTTTATAATACCATGTCTCTTACTGTTCCATTTTTTCTTATTCTTAATATTTTATAATACCATGTCTCTTACTGTTTCATTTTTTTCTTATTCTTAATATTTTATAATACCATGTCTCTTACTGTTTCATTTTTTCTTATTCTTAATATTTTATAATACCATGTCTCTTACTGTTCCATTTTTTTCTTATTCTTAATATTTTATAATACCATGTCACCTACTGTTTCATTTTTTCTTATTCTTAATATTTTATAATACCATGTCTCTTACTGTTCCATTTTTTCTTATTCTTAATATTTTATAATACCATGTCTCTTACTGTTCCATTTTTTCTTATTCTTAATATTTTATAATACCATGTCTCTTACTGTTCCATTTTTTTTTTATTCTTAATATTTTATAATACCATGTCTCTTACTGTTTCATTTTTTTTTATTCTTAATATTTTATAATACCATGTCTCTTACTGTTCCATTTTTTCTTATTCTTAATATTTTATAATACCATGTCTCTTACTGTTCCATTTTTTCTTATTCTTAATATTTTATAATACCATGTCTCTTACTGTTCCATTTTTTCTTATTCTTAATATTTTATAATACCATGTCTCTTACTGTTTCATTTTTTCTTATTCTTAATATTTTATAATACCATGTCTCTTACTGTTCCATTTTTTCTTATTCTTAATATTTTATAATACCATGTCACCTACTGTTTCATTTTTTCTTATTCTTAATATTTTATAATACCATGTCTCTTACTGTTCCATTTTTTTATTCTTAATATTTTATAATACCATGTCTCTTACTGTTCCATTTTTTCTTATTCTTAATATTTTATAATACCATGTCTCTTACTGTTCCATTTTTTCTTATTCTTAATATTTTATAATACCATGTCTCTTACTGTTTCATTTTTTCTTATTCTTAATATTTTATAATACCATGTCTCTTACTGTTTCATTTTTTCTTATTCTTAATATTTTATAATACCATGTCACTTACTGTTCCATTTTTTCTTATTCTTAATATTTTATAATACCATGTCTCTTACTGTTCCATTTTTTCTTATTCTTAATATTTTATAATACCATGTCTCTTACTGTTTCATTTTTTCTTATTCTTAATATTTTATAATACCATGTCTCTTACTGTTTAATTTTTTTCTTATTCTTAATATTTTATAATACCATGTCTCTCACTGTTCCATTTTTTCTTATTCTTAATATTTTATAATACCATGTCACCTACTGTTTCATTTTTTTCTTATTCTTAATATTTTATAATACCATGTCTCTTACTGTTCCATTTTTTTCTTATTCTTAATATTTTATAATACCATGTCTCTTACTGTTCCATTTTTTCTTATTCTTAATATTTTATAATACCATGTCTCTTACTGTTTCATTTTTTCTTATTCTTAATATTTTATAATACCATGTCTCTTACTGTTCCATTTTTTCTTATTCTTAATATTTTATAATACCATGTCTCTTACTGTTCCATTTTTTCTTATTCTTAATATTTTATAATACCATGTCTCTTACTGTTCCATTTTTTCTTATTCTTAATATTTTATAATACCATGTCTCTTACTGTTCCATTTTTTCTTATTCTTAATATTTTATAATACCATGTCTCTTACTGTTTCATTTTTTCTTATTCTTAATATTTTATAATACCATGTCTCTTACTGTTTAATTTTTCTTATTCTTAATATTTTATAATACCATGTCTCTCACTGTTCCATTTTTTCTTATTCTTAATATTTTATAATACCATGTCTCTCACTGTTCCATTTTTTCTTATTCTTAATATTTTATAATACCATGTCTCTTACTGTTCCATTTTTTCTTATTCTTAATATTTTATAATACCATGTCTCTTACTGTTTCATTTTTTCTTATTCTTAATATTTTATAATACCATGTCTCTTACTGTTCCATTTTTTCTTATTCTTAATATTTTATAATACCATGTCACCTACTGTTTCATTTTTTCTTATTCTTAATATTTTATAATACCATGTCTCTTACTGTTCCATTTTTCTTATTCTTAATATTTTATAATACCATGTCTCTTACTGTTCCATTTTTTCTTATTCTTAATATTTTATAATACCATGTCACCAACTTTTTCATTTTTTTCTTATTCTTAATATTTTATAATACCATGTCTCTTACTGTTCCATTTTTTTCTTATTCTTAATATTTTATAATACCATGTCACCTACTGTTTCCATTTTTTCTTATTCTTAATATTTTATAATACCATGTCTCTTACTGTTCCATTTTTTCTTAATATTTTATAATACCATGTACTGTTCCATTTTTTTCTTATTCTTATTTTATATTTTATACCATGTCTCTTACTGTTCCATTTTTTCTTATTCTTAATATTTTATAATACCATGTCTCTTACTGTTCCATTTTTTTATTCTTATTCTTAATATTTTATAATACCATGTCTCTTACTGTTCCATTTTTTCTTATTCTTAATATTTTATAATACCATGTTTCTTACTGTTCCATTTTTTCTTATTCTTAATATTTTATAATACCATGTCTTTTACTGTTCCATTTTTTCTCATTCTTAATATTTTATAATACCATGTCACTTACTGTTTCATTTTTTCTTATTCTTAATATTTTATAATACCATGTCTCTTACTGTTTTTTTTTTTTCTTATTCTTAATATTTTATAATACCATGTCACTTACTGTTTCATTTTTTTCTTATTCTTAATATTTTATAATACCATGTCTCTTACTGTTCCATTTTTTCTTATTCTTAATATTTTATAATACCATGTCTTTTACTGTTCCATTTTTTCTCATTCTTAATATTTTATAATACCATGTCACTTACTGTTCCATTTTTTTCTTATTCTTAATATTTTATAATACCATGTCTCTTACTGTTCCATTTTTTCTTATTCTTAATATTTTATAATACCATGTCTCTTACTGTTCCATTTTTTCTTATTCTTAATATTTTATAATACCATGTCTCTTACTGTTTCCATTTTTTCTTATTCTTAATATTTTATAATACCATGTCTCTTACTGTTCCATTTTTTCTTATTCTTAATATTTTATAATACCATGTCACCTACTGTTTCATTTTTTCTTATTCTTAATATTTTATAATACCATGTCTCTTACTGTTCCATTTTTTTTTATTCTTAATATTTTATAATACCATGTCTCTTACTGTTTCATTTTTTCTTATTCTTAATATTTTATAATACCATGTCTCTTACTGTTCCATTTTTTCTTATTCTTAATATTTTATAATACCATGTCTCTTACTGTTCCATTTTTTTCTTATTCTTAATATTTTATAATACCATGTCTCTTACTGTTCCATTTTTCTTATTCTTAATATTTTATAATACCATGTCTCTTACTGTTCCATTTTTTCTTATTCTTAATATTTTATAATACCATGTCTCTTACTGTTCCATTTTTTCTTATTCTTAATATTTTATAATACCATGTCTCTTACTGTTTCATTTTTTCTTATTCTTAATATTTTATAATACCATGTCTCTTACTGTTCCATTTTTTTTTCTTATTCTTAATATTTTATAATACCATGTCACCTACTGTTTCATTTTTTCTTATTCTTAATATTTTATAATACCATGTCTCTTACTGTTCCATTTTTTCTTATTCTTAATATTTTATAATACCATGTCTCTTACTGTTTCATTTTTTCTTATTCTTAATATTTTATAATACCATGTCACCTACTGTTTCATTTTTTCTTATTCTTAATATTTTATAATACCATGTCTCTTACTGTTCCATTTTTTCTTATTCTTAATATTTTATAATACCATGTCTCTTACTGTTCCATTTTTTCTTATTCTTAATATTTTATAATACCATGTCTCTTACTGTTTCATTTTTTCTTATTCTTAATATTTTATAATACCATGTCTCTTACTGTTTCATTTTTTCTTATTCTTAATATTTTATAATACCATGTCTCTTACTGTTCCATTTTTTTTTCTTATTCTTAATATTTTATAATACCATGTCTCTTACTGTTCCATTTTTTCTTATTCTTAATATTTTATAATACCATGTCTCTTACTGTTCCATTTTTTCTTATTCTTAATATTTTATAATACCATGTCACCTACTGTTTCATTTTTTCTTATTCTTAATATTTTATAATACCATGTCTCTTACTGTTCCATTTTTTCTTATTCTTAATATTTTA
Source organism: Tachypleus tridentatus (assembly GCF_004210375.1). Classification (NCBI taxonomy): domain Eukaryota; kingdom Metazoa; phylum Arthropoda; class Merostomata; order Xiphosura; family Limulidae; genus Tachypleus; species Tachypleus tridentatus. The sequence goes on from NW_027467777.1 coordinate 457,823, forward strand.
TAATACCATGTCTCTTACTGTTTCATTTTTTTCTTATTCTTAATATTTTATAATACCATGTCTCTTATTGTTCCATTTTTTCTTATTCTTAATATTTTATAATACCATGTCTCTTACTGTTCCATTTTTTTCTTATTCTTAATATTTTATAATACCATGTCTCTTACTGTTCCATTTTTTCTTATTCTTAATATTTTATAATACCATGTCTCTTACTGTTCCATTTTTTCTTATTCTTAATATTTTATAATACCATGTCTCTTACTGTTTCATTTTTTCTTATTCTTAATATTTTATAATACCATGTCTCTTACTGTTTTATTCATTTTTTAATACCATGTCTCTTACTTTTCTTATTCTTAATATTTTATAATACCATGTTTCTTACTGTTCCATTTTTTCTTATTCTTAATATTTTATAATACCATGTCTTTTACTGTTCCATTTTTTCTCATTCTTAATATTTTATAATACCATGTCACTTACTGTTTCATTTTTTCTTATTCTTAATATTTTATAATACCATGTCTCTTACTGTTCCATTTTTTCTTATTCTTAATATTTTATAATACCATGTCACTTACTGTTTCATTTTTTTCTTATTCTTAATATTTTATAATACCATGTCTCTTACTGTTCCATTTTTTTTTATTCTTAATATTTTATAATACCATGTCTCTTACTGTTTCATTTTTTTCTTATTCTTAATATTTTATAATACCATGTCTCTTACTGTTCCATTTTTTCTTATTCTTAATATTTTATAATACCATGTCTCTTACTGTTCCATTTTTTCTTATTCTTAATATTTTATAATACCATGTCTCTTACTGTTTCATTTTTTCTTATTCTTAATATTTTATAATACCATGTCTCTTACTGTTTATTTTTTCTTATTCTTAATATTTTATAATACCATGTCTCTTACTGTTCCATTTTTTCTTATTCTTAATATTTTATAATACCATGTCACCTACTGTTTCATTTTTTCTTATTCTTAATATTTTATAATACCATGTCTCTTACTGTTCCATTTTTTCTTATTCTTAATATTTTATAATACCATGTCTCTTACTGTTTCATTTTTTCTTATTCTTAATATTTTATAATACCATGTCTCTTACTGTTCCATTTTTTCTTATTCTTAATATTTTATAATACCATGTCTCTTACTGTTCCATTTTTTCTTATTCTTAATATTTTATAATACCATGTCTCTTACTGTTTCATTTTTTTCTTATTCTTAATATTTTATAATACCATGTCTCTTATTGTTTCATTTTGTCTTATTCTTAATATTTTGTAATACCATGTCTCTTACTGTTCCATTTTTTCTTATTCTTAATATTTTATAATACCATGTCTCTAATACTGTTCCATTTTTTTTTTCTTATTCTTAATATTTTATAATACCATGTCTCTTACTGTTCCATTTTTTCTTATTCTTAATATTTTATAATACCATGTCTCTTACTGTTCCATTTTTTCTTATTCTTAATATTTTATAATACCATGTCACTTACTGTTTCATTTTTTTCTTATTCTTAATATTTTATAATACCATGTCTCTTACTGTTCCATTTTTTCTTATTCTTAATATTTTATAATACCATGTCTCTTACTGTTCCATTTTTTCTTATTCTTAATATTTTATAATACCATGTCTCTTACTGTTCCATTTTTTCTTATTCTTAATATCTTATAATACCATGTCTCTTACTGTTCCATTTTTTCTTATTCTTAATATTTTATAATACCATGTCTCTTACTGTTTCATTTTTTTCTTATTCTTAATATTTTATAATACCATGTCTCTTACTGTTCCATTTTTTCTTATTCTTAATATTTTATAATACCATGTCTCTTACTGTTCCATTTTTTTCTTATTCTTAATATTTTATAATACCATGTCTCTTACTGTTTCCATTTTTCTTATTCTTAATATTTTATAATACCATGTCTCTTACTGTTCCATTTTTTTCTTATTCTTAATATTTTATAATACCATGTCTCTTACTGTTTCATTTTTTCTTATTCTTAATATTTTATAATACCATGTCTCTTACTGTTTCATTTTTCTTATTCTTAATATTTTATAATACCATGTCTACTGTTCCACTGTTCTTAATATTTTATAATACATTTTTTCTTATTCTTAATATTTTATAATACCATGTCTCTTACTGTTCCATTTTTTCTTATTCTTAATATTTTATAATACCATGTCTCTTACTGTTTCATTTTTTCTTATTCTTAATATTTTATAATACCATGTCTCTTACTGTTCCATTTTTTCTTATTCTTAATATTTTATAATACCATGTCTCTTACTGTTCCATTTTTTTCTTATTCTTAATATTTTATAATACCATGTCTCTTACTGTTCCATTTTTTTCTTATTCTTAATATTTTATAATACCATGTCACCTACTGTTTCATTTTTTCTTATTCTTAATATTTTATAATACCATGTCTCTTACTGTTTCATTTTTTTCTTATTCTTAATATTTTATAATACCATGTCTCTTATTGTTTCATTTTTTCTTATTCTTAATATTTTATAATACCATGTCTCTTACTGTTCCATTTTTTCTTATTCTTAATATTTTATAATACCATGTTTCTTACTGTTCCATTTTTTTCTTATTCTTAATATTTTATAATACCATGTCTCTTACTGTTCCATTTTTTCTTATTCTTAATATTTTATAATACCATGTCTCTTACTGTTTCATTTTTTCTTATTCTTAATATTTTATAATACCATGTCTCTTACTGTTCCATTTTTTCTTATTCTTAATATTTTATAATACCATGTCTCTTACTGTTCCATTTTTTCTTATTCTTAATATTTTATAATACCATGTCACCTACTGTTTCATTTTTTCTTATTCTTAATATTTTATAATACCATGTCTCTTACTGTTCCATTTTTTCTTATTCTTAATATTTTATAATACCATGTCACCTACTGTTTCATTTTTTCTTATTCTTAATATTTTATAATACCATGTCTCTTACTGTTCCATTTTTTCTTATTCTTAATATTTTATAATACCATGTCTCTTACTGTTCCATTTTTTCTTATTCTTAATATTTTATAATACCATGTCTCTTACTGTTCCATTTTTTCTTATTCTTAATATTTTATAATACCATGTCACTTACTGTTTCCATTTTTTCTTATTCTTAATATTTTATAATACCATGTCTCTTACTGTTCCATTTTTTCTTATTCTTAATATTTTATAATACCATGTCTCTTACTGTTTCATTTTTCTTATTCTTAATATTTTATAATACCATGTCTCTCACTGTTCCATTTTTTTTCTTATTCTTAATATTTTATAATACCATGTCTCTTACTGTTTCATTTTTTCTTATTCTTAATATTTTATAATACCATGTCTCTTACTGTTCCATTTTTTCTTATTCTTAATATTTTATAATACCATGTCTCTTACTGTTCCATTTTTTCTTATTCTTAATATTTTATAATACCATGTCTCTTACTGTTCCATTTTTTTTTCTTATTCTTAATATTTTATAATACCATGTCACCTTACTGTTCCATTTTTTCTTATTCTTAATATTTTATAATACCATGTCTCTTACTGTTCCATTTTTTCTTATTCTTAATATTTTATAATACCATGTCACTCTTACTGTTCCACTTATTCTTATTCTTAATATTTTATAATACCATGTCACTTACTGTTTCATTTTTTTCTTATTCTTAATATTTTATAATACCATGTCTCTTACTGTTTCATTTTTTCTTATTCTTAATATTTTATAATACCATGTCTCTTACTGTTTCATTTTTTCTTATTCTTAATATTTTATAATACCATGTCTCTTACTGTTCCATTTTTTCTTATTCTTAATATTTTATAATACCATGTCTCTTACTGTTCCATTTTTTTCTTATTCTTAATATTTTATAATACCATGTCACCTACTGTTTCATTTTTTCTTATTCTTAATATTTTATAATACCATGTCTCTTACTGTTCCATTTTTTCTTATTCTTAATATTTTATAATACCATGTCTCTTACTGTTTCATTTTTTCTTATTCTTAATATTTTATAATACCATGTCACTTACTGTTTCATTTTTTCTTATTCTTAATATTTTATAATACCATGTCTCTTACTGTTCCATTTTTTCTTATTCTTAATATTTTATAATACCATGTCTCTTACTGTTCCATTTTTTCTTATTCTTAATATTTTATAATACCATGTCTCTTACTGTTCCATTTTTTCTTATTCTTAATATTTTATAATACCATGTCTCTTACTGTTCCATTTTTTCTTATTCTTAATATTTTATTATACCATGTCACCATGTTTCATTTTTTCTCATTCTTAATATTTTATAATACCATGTCTCTTACTGTTCCATTTTTTCTTATTCTTAATATTTTATAATACCATGTCTCTTACTGTTCCATTTTTTCTTATTCTTAATATTTTATAATACCATGTCTCCTTACTGTTTCATTTTTTTCTTATTCTTAATATTTTATAATACCATGTCACTTACTGTTTCATTTTTTTCTTATTCTTAATATTTTATAATACCATGTCTCTTACTGTTCCATTTTTTCTTATTCTTAATATTTTATAATACCATGTCTCTTACTGTTTCATTTTTTTCTTATTCTTAATATTTTATAATACCATGTCTCTTACTGTTCCATTTTTTCTTATTCTTAATATTTTATAATACCATGTCTCTTACTGTTCCATTTTTTTCTTATTCTTAATATTTTATAATACCATGTCACTTACTGTTTCATTTTTTTCTTATTCTTAATATTTTATAATACCATGTCTCTTACTGTTCCATTTTTTCTTATTCTTAATATTTTATAATACCATGTCTCTTACTGTTTCATTTTTTCTTATTCTTAATATTTTATAATACCATGTCTCTTACTGTTTCCATTTTTTTCTTATTCTTAATATTTTATAATACCATGTCTCTTACTGTTTCATTTTTTCTTATTCTTAATATTTTATAATACCATGTCTCTTACTGTTCCATTTTTTCTTATTCTTAATATTTTATAATACCATGTCTCTTACTGTTTCATTTTTTCTTATTCTTAATATTTTATAATACCATGTCTCTTACTGTTCCATTTTTTTCTTATTCTTAATATTTTATAATACCATGTCTCTTACTGTTCCATTTTTTCTTATTCTTAATATTTTATAATACCATGTCTCTTACTGTTCCATTTTTTCTTATTCTTAATATTTTATAATACCATGTCTCTTACTGTTCCATTTTTTCTTATTCTTAATATTTTATAATACCATGTCTCTTACTGTTCCATTTTTTCTTATTCTTAATATTTTATAATACCATGTCTCTTACTGTTCCATTTTTTCTTATTCTTAATATTTTATAATACCATGTCACCAACTATTTCATTTTTTCTTATTCTTAATATTTTATAATACCATGTCTCTTACTGTTCCATTTTTTCTTATTCTTAATATTTTATAATACCATGTCTCTTACTGTTTCATTTTTTCTTATTCTTAATATTTTATAATACCATGTCTCTTACTGTTCCATTTTTTTTTATTATTCTTAATATTTTATAATACCATGTCTCTTACTGTTCCATTTTTTTCTTATTCTTAATATTTTATAATACCATGTCTCTTACTGTTCCATTTTTTCTTATTCTTAATATTTTATAATACCATGTTTCTTACTGTTCCATTTTTTTCTTATTCTTAATATTTTATAATACCATGTCTCTTACTGTTCCATTTTTTCTTATTCTTAATATTTTATAATACCATGTCTCTTACTGTTCCATTTTTTCTTATTCTTAATATTTTATAATACCATGTTCTTACTGTTCCATTTTTACTGTTCTTATTCTTAATATTTTATAATACCATGTCACCTACTGTTTCATTTTTTCTTATTCTTAATATTTTATAATACCATGTCTCTTACTGTTCCATGTTTTTGTTCCATCTTATTCTTAATATTTTATAATACCATGTCTCTTACTGTTCCATTTTTTTTTCTTATTCTTAATATTTTATAATACCATGTCTCTTACTGTTTCATTTTTTCTTATTCTTAATATTTTATAATACCATGTCTCTTACTGTTCCATTTTTTTCTTATTCTTAATATTTTATAATACCATGTCTCTTACTGTTTCATTTTTTCTTATTCTTAATATTTTATAATACCATGTCTCTTACTGTTCCATTTTTTCTTATTCTTAATATTTTATAATACCATGTCTCTTACTGTTCCATTTTTTCTTATTCTTAATATTTTATAATACCATGTCACTTACTGTTCCATTTTTTTTTCTTATTCTTAATATTTTATAATACCATGTCTCTTACTGTTCCATTTTTTCTTATTCTTAATATTTTATAATACCATGTCTCTTACTGTTCCATTTTTTCTTATTCTTAATATTTTATAATACCATGTCTCTTACTGTTCCATTTTTTCTTATTCTTAATATTTTATAATACCATGTCTCTTACTGTTTCATTTTTTCTTATTCTTAATATTTTATAATACCATGTCTCTTACTGTTTCCATTTTTTTTATTCTTAATATTTTATAATACCATGTCTCTTACTGTTTCATTTTTTCTTATTCTTAATATTTTATAATACCATGTCACTTACTGTTTCATTTTTTCTTATTCTTAATATTTTATAATACCATGTCTCTTACTGTTCCATTTTTTCTTATTCTTAATATTTTATAATACCATGTCACTTACTGTTTCCATTTTTTTCTTATTCTTAATATTTTATAATACCATGTCTCTTACTGTTCCATTTTTTTCTTATTCTTAATATTTTATAATACCATGTCTCTTACTGTTCCATTTTTTTCTTATTCTTAATATTTTATAATACCATGTCTCTTACTGTTCCATTTTTTCTTATTCTTAATATTTTATAATACCATGTCTCTTACTGTTCCATTTTTTCTTATTCTTAATATTTTATAATACCATGTCTCTTACTGTTTCATTTTTTCTTATTCTTAATATTTTATAATACCATGTCTCTTACTGTTCCATTTTTTTCTTATTCTTAATATTTTATAATACCATGTCTCTTACTGTTCCATTTTTTCTTATTCTTAATATTTTATAATACCATGTCACCTTACTGTTTCCATTTTTTTCTTATTCTTAATATTTTATAATACCATGTCTCTTACTGTTCCATTTTTTCTTATTCTTAATATTTTATAATACCATGTCACCTACTGTTTCATTTTTTCTTATTCTTAATATTTTATAATACCATGTCTCTTACTGTTCCATTTTTTCTTATTCTTAATATTTTATAATACCATGTCTCTTACTGTTTCCATTTTTTCTTATTCTTAATATTTTATAATACCATGTCTCTTACTGTTCCATTTTTTCTTATTCTTAATATTTTATAATACCATGTCTCTTACTGTTTCATTTTTTCTTATTCTTAATATTTTATAATACCATGTCTCTTACTGTTTCATTTTTTCTTATTCTTAATATTTTATAATACCATATCTCTTACTGTTTCATTTTTTTTTTCTTATTCTTAATATTTTATAATACCATGTCTCTTACTGTTCCATTTTTTCTTATTCTTAATATTTTATAATACCATGTCTCTTACTGTTCCATTTTTTTCTTATTCTTAATATTTTATAATACCATGTCTCTTACTGTTTCCATTTTTTCTTATTCTTAATATTTTATAATACCATGTCTCTTACTGTTTCATTTTTTCTTATTCTTAATATTTTATAATACCATGTCTCTTACTGTTTCCATTTTTTTCTTATTCTTAATATTTTATAATACCATGTCTCTTACTGTTTCATTTTTTTCTTATTCTTAATATTTTATAATACCATGTCTCTTACTGTTCCATTTTTTTCTTATTCTTAATATTTTATAATACCATGTCATTACTGTTCCATTTTTCTTATTCTTAATATTTTATAATACCATGTCTCTTACTGTTCCATTTTTTCTTATTCTTAATATTTTATAATACCATGTCTCTTACTGTTTCATTTTTTTCTTATTCTTAATATTTTATAATACCATGTCTCTTACTGTTTCCATTTTTTCTTATTCTTAATATTTTATAATACCATGTCTCTTACTGTTCCATTTTTTCTTATTCTTAATATTTTATAATACCATGTCTCTTACTGTTCCATTTTTTCTTATTCTTAATATTTTATAATACCATGTCTCTGTACTGTTTGTTTCCATTTTTTTCTTATTCTTAATATTTTATAATACCATGTCTCTTACTGTTTCCATTTTTTCTTATTCTTAATATTTTATAATACCATGTCATCTTACTGTTCTTACATTTTTTTTCTTATTCTTAATATTTTATAATACCATGTCACTTACTGTTCCATTTTTTCTTATTCTTAATATTTTATAATACCATGTCTCTTACTGTTCCATTTTTTCTTATTCTTAATATTTTATAATACCATGTCACCTACTGTTTCATTTTTTTCTTATTCTTAATATTTTATAATACCATGTCTCTTACTGTTCCATTTTTTCTTATTCTTAATATTTTATAATACCATGTCTCTTACTGTTCCATTTTTTTCTTATATTTTATAATACCATGTCTCTTACTGTTCCATTTTTTCTTATTTTATATTTTATAATACCATGTCTCTTACTGTTTCATTTTTTCTTATTCTTAATATTTTATAATACCATGTCTCTTACTGTTCCATTTTTTCTTATTCTTAATATTTTATAATACCATGTCACTTACTGTTTCATTTTTTTCTTATTCTTAATATTTTATAATACCATGTCTCTTACTGTTCCATTTTTTCTTATTCTTAATATTTTATAATACCATGTCTCTTACTGTTCCATTTTTTCTTATTCTTAATATTTTATAATACCATGTCTCTTACTGTTTCATTTTTTCTTATTCTTAATATTTTATAATACCATGTCACTTACTGTTTCATTTTTTTATTCTTAATATTTTATAATACCATGTCTCTTACTGTTCCATTTTTTCTTATTCTTAATATTTTATAATACCATGTCTCTTACTGTTTCATTTTTTCTTATTCTTAATATTTTATAATACCATGTCTCTTACTGTTCCATTTTTTCTTATTCTTAATATTTTATAATACCATGTCTCTTACTGTTCCATTTTTTTTCTTATTCTTAATATTTTATAATACCATGTCTCTTACTGTTTCATTTTTTCTTATTCTTAATATTTTATAATACCATGTCTCTTACTGTTCCATTTTTTCTTATTCTTAATATTTTATAATACCATGTCTCTTACTGTTCCATTTTTTCTTATTCTTAATATTTTATAATACCATGTCACCTACTGTTTCATTTTTTTCTTATTCTTAATATTTTATAATACCATGTCTCTTACTGTTCCATTTTTTCTTATTCTTAATATTTTATAATACCATGTCTCTTACTGTTCCATTTTTTTCTTATTCTTAATATTTTATAATACCATGTCTCTTACTGTTCCATTTTTTCTTATTCTTAATATTTTATAATACCATGTCTCTTACTGTTCCATTTTTTTTCTTATTCTTAATATTTTATAATACCATGTCTCTTACTGTTCCATTTTTTCTTATTCTTAATATTTTATAATACCATGTCTCTTACTGTTTCATTTTTTCTTATTCTTAATATTTTATAATACCATGTCTCTTACTGTTCCATTTTTTTTATTCTTATTCTTAATATTTTATAATACCATGTCTCTTACTGTTCCATTTTTTCTTATTCTTAATATTTTATAATACCATGTTTCTTACTGTTCCATTTTTTCTTATTCTTAATATTTTATAATACCATGTCTTTTACTGTTCCATTTTTTTCTTATTCTTAATATTTTATAATACCATGTCTCTTACTGTTTCATTTTTTCTTATTCTTAATATTTTATAATACCATGTCTCTACTGTTTCACTGTTCCATTTTTATAATACTTCTCTTATGTCTTAATATTTTATAATACCATGTCTTTTACTGTTCCATTTTTTCTCATTCTTAATATTTTATAATACCATGTCACTTACTGTTTCATTTTTTCTTATTCTTAATATTTTATAATACCATGTCTCTTACTGTTCCATTTTTTCTTATTCTTAATATTTTATAATACCATGTCTCTTACTGTTTCATTTTTTTCTTATTCTTAATATTTTATAATACCATGTCTCTTACTGTTCCATTTTTTCTTATTCTTAATATTTTATAATACCATGTCTCTTACTGTTTCATTTTTTTTTATAATACTTATTCTTAATATTTTATAATACCATGTCTCTTACTGTTCCATTTTTTCTTATTCTTAATATTTTATAATACCATGTCTCTTACTGTTCCATTTTTTCTTATTCTTAATATTTTATAATACCATGTCACCTACTGTTTCATTTTTTCTTATTCTTAATATTTTATAATACCATGTCTCTTACTGTTCCATTTTTTCTTATTCTTAATATTTTATAATACCATGTCACCTACTGTTTCATTTTTTCTTATTCTTAATATTTTATAATACCATGTCTCTTACTGTTCCATTTTTTCTCATTCTTAATATTTTATAATACCATGTCACCTACTGTTTCATTTTTTCTTATTCTTAATATTTTATAATACTGTTCATGTCTCTTACTGTTCCATTTTTTCTTATTCTTAATATTTTATAATACCATGTCTCCTACTGTTTCATTTTTTTCTTATTCTTAATATTTTATAATACCATGTCTCTTACTGTTCCATTTTTCTTATTCTTAATATTTTATAATACCATGTCACTTACTGTTTCATTTTTTCTTATTCTTAATATTTTATAATACCATGTCTCTTACTGTTCCATTTTTTCTTATTCTTAATATTTTATAATACCATGTCACCTACTGTTTCATTTTTTCTTATTCTTAATATTTTATAATACCATGTCTCTTACTGTTCCATTTTTCTTATTCTTAATATTTTATAATACCATGTCTCTTACTGTTCCATTTTTTCTTATTCTTAATATTTTATAATACCATGTCTCTTACTGTTCCATTTTTTCTTATTCTTAATATTTTATAATACCATGTCTCTTACTGTTCCATTTTTTTCTTATTCTTAATATTTTATAATACCATGTCTCTTACTGTTCCATTTTTTTCTTATTCTTAATATTTTATAATACCATGTCACTTACTGTTTCCATTTTTTTCTTATTCTTAATATTTTATAATACCATGTCTCTTACTGTTCCATTTTTTCTTATTCTTAATATTTTATAATACCATGTCTCTTACTGTTTCATTTTTTTCTTATTCTTAATATTTTATAATACCATGTCTCTTACTGTTCCATTTTTTCTTATTCTTAATATTTTATAATACCATGTCACCTACTGTTTCATTTTTTCTTATTCTTAATATTTTATAATACCATGTCTCTTACTGTTCCATTTTTTCTTATTCTTAATATTTTATAATACCATGTCTCTTACTGTTTCATTTTTTTCTTATTCTTAATATTTTATAATACCATGTCTCTTACTGTTCCATTTTTTTCTTATTCTTAATATTTTATAATACCATGTCTCTTACTGTTCCATTTTTTCTTATTCTTAATATTTTATAATACCATGTCTCTTACTGTTCCATTTTTTTTTCTTATTCTTAATATTTTATAATACCATGTCTCTTACTGTTCCATTTTTTCTTATTCTTAATATTTTATAATACCATGTCACTTACTGTTTCATTTTTTCTTATTCTTAATATTTTATAATACCATGTCTCTTATTCTTAATTTTTTTTTCTTATTCTTAATATTTTATAATACCATGTCTCTTACTGTTCCATTTTTTTTTTTTTTTCTTATTAATATTTTATAATACCATGTCTCTTACTGTTTCATTTTTTTCTTATTCTTAATATTTTATAATACCATGTCTCTTACTGTTTCATTTTTTTCTTATTCTTAATATTTTATAATACCATGTCTCTTACTGTTCCATTTTTTTCTTATTCTTAATATTTTATAATACCATGTCACCTACTGTTTCATTTTTTTCTTATTCTTAATATTTTATAATACCATGTCTCTTACTGTTCCATTTTTTCTTATTCTTAATATTTTATAATACCATGTCTCTTACTGTTCCATTTTTTCTTATTCTTAATATTTTATAATACCATGTCTCTTACTGTTCCATTTTTTCTTATTCTTAATATTTTATAATACCATGTCACCTTACTGTTCCATTTTTTCTTATTCTTAATATTTTATAATACCATGTCACCTTACTGTTTCATTTTTTTCTTATTCTTAATATTTTATAATACCATGTCTCTTACTGTTCCATTTTTTCTTATTCTTAATATTTTATAATACCATGTCTCTTACTGTTCCATTTTTTCTTATTCTTAATATTTTATAATACCATGTCTCTTACTGTTCCATTTTTTTCTTATTCTTAATATTTTATAATACCATGTCTCTTACTGTTTCATTTTTTTTCTTATTCTTAATATTTTATAATACCATGTCTCTTACTGTTCCATTTTTCTTATTCTTAATATTTTATAATACCATGTCTCTTACTGTTCCATTTTTCTTATTCTTAATATTTTATAATACCATGTCTCTTACTGTTTCATTTTTTCTTATTCTTAATATTTTATAATACCATGTCTCTTACTGTTCCATTTTTTTCTTATTCTTAATATTTTATAATACCATGTCACTTACTGTTTCCATTTTTTTCTTATTCTTAATATTTTATAATACCATGTCACTTACTGTTTCATTTTTTCTTATTCTTAATATTTTATAATACCATGTCTCTTACTGTTCCATTTTTTTCTTATTCTTAATATTTTATAATACCTTATGT
>NW_027467777.1:471277-500148 GCF_004210375.1 Tachypleus tridentatus
GTAAAAGATATAAATTAGACACATTATTATGTAAAGTTTTTAGACTTTAAAAGATATACCTTAATGAAACAGAATTTAGGAGCATTAAACAGTGTAAAAACATGCAATTTGTGATTAGAACATACAATTCAGACTAAAACCTGATAAAACAGATTTAAGACACAAATACTTGTAAAACGGTGAAAACAGCTTAAAAACACTTTAAACAACAAAATTGAGACTAGAAACGTTTAAAAGCAGTCTAAAAGAAGAATTCTTTTTGAAATCGCTTAGAAACAGTTATGTGAAAAACAGCATAAGAAGAGTGTAAAATAGGTAAATTTTAGACTTAGAAACGCTTAAAACGGTGTAACAGACGAATTCTTATAAAACGTTGAAACCAATAAATAAAAAAAGTGTAAAAACATGCACATTGAGAGTAGAAACGCTTAAAAGAGAGGAATTCTTGTGAAACAATAAAACAGCATAAAAATATAGTTAGAAACGTATAATTTGAGACTAGAAACACTTAAACCGGTCTAAAAAAAAAAATTTACAGCATAAAACAGTGTAAAATCAAACAAATTTTGATTCTAAAACCAGATAAAACAGATTTAAGACACGAAAACTTGTAAAACGGTGAAAACAGCTTAAAAACACATTAAAAAAAACATGTAATTTGAGACTAGAAAAACTTAAACCGGTCTAAAAAAATTGAATTCTTCTAAAAGTTGAAAACAGTGTAAAATCAAACAAATTGAGACTAAAACCAGATAAAACAGATTTAAGACACGAATACTTGAAAAACGGTGAAAACAGCTTAAAAACATGCAATTTGAGACTGAAAACGCTCAAAACCGGTCTAAAAGATATAATTTAGACACATTATTAGGTAAAGTTTTTAGACTTTAAAAGATGTAATTCTTGTGAAACAGAATTTAGGAGCATTAAACAGTGTAAAAACAAACATATTGAGACTAGAACCTCATAAAACAGATTTGAGACACGAATTATGTAAAAGAATGAAAACAGCATAAAAATAATGTAAAACATGCAATTTGAGATTAGAAACACTTAAACCGGTCTAAAAAAAGAATTCTTCTAAAACAGCATAAAAGAGTGTAAAATCAAACAAATTTTGATTCTAAAACCAGATAAAACAGATTTAAGACATGAAAACTTGTAAAACGGTGAAAACAGCTTAAAAAACACATTAAAAAACATGTAATTTGAGACTAGAAAAACTTAAACCGGTCTAAAACTAAGAATTCTTCTAAAAAAGCTGAAAACAGCTTAAAAAATTTAGAGCAGTGTAAAATCAAACAAATTCAGACTAAAACCAGATAAAAAATAATGAGATTTAAGAAACGAATACTTGAAAAACGGTGAAAACAGCTTAAAAACACTTTAAAAACGGTGAAAACAGTCATGCAATTTGAGACTGAAAACGCTCAAAACCGGTCTAAAAGATATAATTTAGACACATTATTATGTAAAGTTTTAGACTTTAAAAGATGTAATTTTGTGAAACAGAATTTAGAGCATTAAACAGTGTAAAAAAACAAACATATTGAGACTAGAACCTCATAAAACAGATTTGAGACACGAATTATTGTAAAAGAATGAAAACAGCATAAAAATAGTAAAAACATGCAATTTGAGATTAGAAACACAAACCGGTCAAAAAAAGAATTCTTCTAAAAAAGCTGAAAACAGCTTAAAACAGTGTAAAATCAAACAAATTTAGACTGAAACCAGATAAAACAGATTTAAGACACGAAAACTTGTAAAACGGTGAAAACAGCTTAAAACACATTAAAAAAACATGTAATTTGAGACTAGAAAAACTTAAACCGGTCTAAAAAGAATTCTTCTAAAAAAGCTGAAAACAGCATAAAACAGTGTAAAATCAAACAAATTGAGACTAAAACCAGATAAAACAGATTTAAGACACGAATACTTGAAAAACGGTGAAAACAGCTTAAAAAAACTTTATGCAATTTGAGACTGAAAACGCTCAAAACCGGTCTAAAAGATATAATTTAGACACATTATTAGGTAAAGTTTTAGACTTTAAAAGATGTAATTTTGTGAAACAGAATTTAGGAGCATTAAACAGTGTAAAAAACAAACATATTGAGACTAGAACCTCATAAAACAGATTTGAGACACGAATTCTTGTAAAAAAATGAAAACAGCATAAAAATAGTGTAAAACATGCAATTTGAGATTAGAAACACTTAAAACAGGTCTAAATTAAGAATTTTAATTCAGACTTAATTCGGATAAAACAGATTTAAGACACAAATACTTGTAAAACGGTGAAAACAGCTTAAAACACTTTAAAACAAGAAAATTGAGACTAGAAACGTTTAAAAGCAGTCTAAAAGAAGAATTCTTCTAAATCGCTGGAAACAGTATGTGAAAACAGCATAAGAAGAGGTAAAAAATAGGTAAATTTAGACTAGAAACGCTTAAAACGGTGTAACAGACGAATTCTTATAAAACGTTGAAACCAACAAATAAAAGTGTAAAAAACATGCACATTGAGAGTAGAAACGCTTAAAAGAGGAATTCTTGTGAAACAATAAAACAGCATAAAAATAGGTTAGAAACGTGTAATTTGAGACTAGAAATACTTAAACCGGTCTAAAATTAGAATTCTTCTAAAACAGCATAAAAGAGTGTAAAATCAAACAAATTTTTGATTCTAAAACCAGATAAAACAGATTTAAGACACGAAAACTTGTAAAACGGTGAAAACAGCTTAAAAAACACATTAAAAACATGTAATTTGAGACTAGAAAACTTAAACCGGTCTAAAAAAAGAATTCTTCTAAAAGCTGAAAACAGCATAAAACAGTGTAAAATCAAACAAATTAAGACTAAAACCAGATAAAACAGATTTAAGACACGAATACTTGAAAACGGTGAAAACAGCTTAAAACATGCAATTTGAGACTGAAAACGCTCAAAACCGGTCTAAAAGATATAATTTAGACACATTATTAGGTAAAGTTTTAGACTTTAAAAGATGTAATTTTGTGAAACAGAATTTAGAGCATTAAACAGTGTAAAACAAACATATTGAGACTAGGACCTCATAAAACAGATTTGAGACACGAATTCTTGTAAAAGAATGAAAACAGCATAAAAATAATGTAAAAACATGCAATTTGAGATTAGAAACACTTAAACCGGTCTAAAAAAGAATTCTTCTAAAACAGCATAAAAGTAAAATCAAACAAATTTTGATTCTAAAACCAGATAAAACAGATTTAAGACACGAAAACTTGTAAAACGGTGAAAACAGCTTAAAAAACACATTAAAAAACATGTAATTTGAGACTAGAAAAACTTAAACCGATCTAAAAAAAGAATTCTTCTAAAAAAGCTGAAAACAGCATAAAACAGTGTAAAATCAAACAAATTGAGACTAAAACCAGATAAAACAGATTTAAGACACGAATACTTGAAAAACGGTGAAAACAGCTTAAAAACATGCAATTTGAGACTGAAAACGCTCAAAACCGGTCTAAAAGATATAATTTAGACACATTATTAGGTAAAGTTTTAGACTTTAAAAGATGTAATTTTGTGAAACAGAATTTAGGAGCATTAAACAGTGTAAAAAACAAACATATTGAGACTAGAACCTCATAAAACAGATTTGAGACACGAATTCTTGTAAAAGAATGAAAACAGCATAAAAATAGTGTAAAACATGCAATTTGAGATTAGAAACACTTAAACCGGTCTAAAAGAATTCTTCTAAAAAAGCTGAAAACAGCTTAAAACAGTGTAAAACAAAACATATTGAGACTAGAACCTCATAAAACAGATTTGAGACACGAATTCTTGTAAAAGAATGAAAACAGCATAAAAATAGTGTAAAAACATGCAATTTGAGATTAAAAACACTTAAACCGGTCTAAACTAAGAATTCTTCTAAAAAGCTGAAAACAGCTTAAAACAGTGTAAAATCAAACAAATTCAGACTAAAAGAGATTTAAGACACGAATACTTGAGAAACGGTGAAAACAGCTTAAAAACACTTTAAAACATGCAATTTGAGACTAAAACGCTCAAAACTGGTCTAAAAGATATAATTTAGTCACATTATTAGGTAAAGTTTTAGACTTTAAAAGATGTAATTTTGTGAAAGAGAATTTAGGAGCATTAAACAGTATAAAAAACAAACATATTGAGTCTAGAACCTCATAAAACAGATTTGAGACACGAATTCTTGTAAAAGAATGAAAACAGCATAAAAATAGTGTAAAAACATGCAATTTGAGATTAGAAACACTTAAACCGGTGTAACAGACGAATTCTTATAAAACGTTGAAACCAAAAAATAAAAAGTGTAAAAGATATAATTTAGACACATTATTATGTAAAGTTTTAGACTTTAAAAGATATAATTCTTGTGAAACAGAATTTAGAGCATTAAACAGTGTAAAAACATGCAATTTGTGATTAGAACACAATTCAGACTAAAACCTGATAAAACAGATTTAAGACACAAATACTTGTAAAACGGTGAAAACAGCTTAAAAACACTTTAAACAACAAAAATTGAGACTAGAAACGTTTAAAAGCAGTCTAAAAGAAGAATTCTTTAAATCGCTAGAAACAGTATGTGAAAACAGCATAAGAAGAGTGTAAAAAATAGGTAAATTTAGACTAGAAACGCTTAAAACGGTGTAACAGACGAATTTTATAAAACGTTGAAACCAATAAATAAAAAAGTGTAAAAACATGCACATTGAGAGTAGAAACGCTTAAAAGAGGAATTCTTGTGAAACAATAAAAAACAGCATAAAAAATAGGTTAGAAACGTATAATTTCAGACTAGAAACACTTAAACCGTTCTAAAATAAAAATTTTACAGCATAAAAGAGTGTAAAATCAAACAAATTTTTGATTCTAAAACCAGATAAAACAGATTTAAGACACGAAAACTTGTAAAACGGTGAAAACAGCTTAAAAACACATTAAAAAACATGTAATTTGAGACTAGAAAACTTAAACCGGTCTAAAAATTGAATTCTTCTAAAAAGCTGAAAACAGTGTAAAATCAAACAAATTGAGACTAAAACCAGATAAAACAGATTTAAGACACGAATACTTGAAAAACGGTGAAAACAGCTTAAAAACATGCAATTTGAGACTGAAAACGCTCAAAACCGGTCTAAAAGATATAATTTAGACACATTATTAGGTAAAGTTTTTAGACTTTAAAAGATGTAATTCTTGTGAAACAGAATTTAGAGCATTAAACAGTGTAAAAACAAACTTATTGAGACTAGAACCTCATAAAACAGATTTGAGACACGAATTCTTGTAAAAGAATGAAAACAGCATAAAAATAATGTAAAAACATGCAATTTGAGATTAGAAACACTTTAACCGGTCTAAAAAAGAATTCTTCTAAAACAGCATAAAAGAGTGTAAAATCAAACAAATTTTTGATTCTAAAACCAGATAAAACAGATTTAAGACATGAAAACTTGTAAAACGGTGAAAACAGCTTAAAAACACATTAAAAACATGTAATTTGAGACTAGAAAAACTTAAACCGGTCTAAACTAAGAATTTTTCTAAAAGCTGAAAACAGCTTAAAACAGTGTAAAATCAAACAAATTCAGACTAAAACCAGATAAAAGAGATTTAAGACACGAATACTTGAAAACGGTGAAAACAGCTTAAAAACACTTTAAAATCATGCAATTTGAGACTGAAAACGCTCAAAACCGGTCTAAAAGATATAATTTAGACATATTATTAGGTAAAGTTTTTAGACTTTAAAAGATGTAATTTTTGTGAAACAGAATTTAGGAGCATTAAACAGTGTAAAAACAAACATATTGAGACTAGAACCTCATAAAACAGATTTGAGACACGAATTCTTGTAAAAGAATGAAAACAGCATAAAAATAGTGTAAAACATGCAATTTGAGATTAGAAACACTTAAACCGGTCTAAAAAAATAATTCTTCTAAAAAAGCTGAAAACAGCTTAAAACAGTGTAAAATCAAACAAATTCAGACTGAAACCAGATAAAACAGATTTAAGACACGAAAACTTGTAAAACGGTGAAAACAGCTTAAAACACATTAAAAACATGTAATTTGAGACTAGAAAAACTTAAAACCGGTCTAAAAGATTTTTTCTAAAAAGCTGAAAACAGCATAAAAACAGTGTAAAATCAAACAAATTGAGACTAAAACCAGATAAAACAGATTTAAGACACGAATACTTGAAAAACGGTGAAAACAGCTTAAAAAACATGCAATTTGAGACTGAAAACGCTCAAAACCGGTCTAAAAGATATAATTTAGACACATTATAGGTAAAGTTTTAGACTTTAAAAGATGTAATTTTGTGAAACAGAATTTAGAGCATTAAACAGTGTAAAACAAACATATTGAGACTAGAACCTCATAAAACAGATTTGAGACACGAATTCTTGTAAAAGAATGAAAACAGCATAAAAAATAATGTAAAACATGCAATTTGAGATTAGAAACACTTAAACCGGTCTAAAAAAAGAATTCTTCTAAAAACAGCTGAAAACAGCTTAAAACAGTGTAAAATCAAACAAATTCAGACTGAAACCAGATAAAACAGATTTAAGACACGAATACTTGAAAAACGGTGAAAACAGCTTAAAAACACTTTAAAAACATGCAATTTGAGACTAAAAACGCTCATAACCGATTAAAAGATATAATTTAGACACATTATTAGGTAAAGTTTTAGACTTTAAAAGATGTAATTTTGTGAAACACAATTTAGAGCATAAAACAGTGTAAAAAACAAACATATTGAGACTAGAACCTCATAAAACAGATTTGAGACACGAATTATTGTAAAAGAATGAAAACAGCATAAAAATAGTGTAAAACATGCAATTTGAGATTAGAAACACTTAAACCGGTCTAAACTAAGAATTCTTCTAAAAGCTGAAAACAGCTTAAAACAGTGTAAAATCAAACAAATTCAGACTAAAACCAGATATAAGAAACACGAATACTTGAAAAACGGTGAAAACAGCTTAAAAACACTTTATGCAATTTGAGACTGAAAACGCTCAAAACCGGTCTAAAAGATATAATTTAGACACATTATTATGTAAAGTTTTAGACTTTAAAAGATATAATTTTGTGAAACAGAATTTAGGAGCATTAAACAGTGTAAAAAACAAACATATTGAGACTAGAACCTCATAAAACAGATTTGAGACACGAATTATTGTAAAAGAATGAAAACAGCATAAAAATAATGTAAAACATGCAATTTGAGATTAGAAACACTTAAACCGGTCTAAAAAATATTCTTCTAAAAAAGCTGAAAACAGCTTAAAACAGTGTAAAATCAAACAAATTTTGAGACTGAAACCAGATAAAACAGATTTAAGACACGAAAACTTGTAAAACGGTGAAAACAGCTTAAAAACACATTAAAAAACATGTAATTTGAGACTAGAAAAACTTAAACCGGTCTAAAAAATTCTTCTAAAAAAGCTGAAAACAGCATAAAACAGTGTAAAATCAAACAAATTGAGACTAAAACCAGATAAAACAGATTTAAGACACGAATACTTGAAAAACGGTGAAAACAGCTTAAAACATGCAATTTGAGACTGAAAACGCTCAAAACCGGTCTAAAAGATATAATTTAGACACATTATTAGGTAAAGTTTTAGACTTTAAAAGATGTAATTTTGTGAAACAGAATTTAGAGCATTAAACAGTGTAAAACAAACATATTGAGACTAGAACCTCATAAAACAGATTTGAGACACGAATTTTGTAAAAGAATGAAAACAGCATAAAAATAATGTAAAAACATGCAATTTGAGATTAGAAACACTTAAAACAGGTCTAAATTAAGAATTCTTAATTCAGACTTAAAACAGGATAAAACAGATTTAAGACACAAATACTTGTAAAACGGTGAAAACAGCTTAAAACACACTTTAAAACAAGAAAAATTGAGACTAGAAACGTTTAAAAGCAGTCTAAAAGAAGAATTCTTCTAAATCGCTGGAAACAGTATGTGAAAACAACAGCATAAGAAGAGTGTAAAATAGGTAATTTAGACTAGAAACGCTTAAAACGGTTAAGTAACAGACGAATTCTTATAAAACGTTGAAACCAACAAATAAAAAAGTGTAAAAACATGCACATTGAGAGTAGAAACGCTTAAAAGAGGAATTCTTGTGAAACAATAAAAAACAGCATAAAAATAGGTTAGAAACATGTAATTTGAGACTAGAAACACTTAAACCGGTCTAAAATTAGAATTCTTCTAAAACAGCATAAAAAGAGTGTAAAATCAAACAAATTTTGATTCTAAAACCAGATAAAACAGATTTAAGACACGAAAACTTGTAAAACGGTGAAAACAGCTTAAAACACATTAAAAAACATGTAATTTGAGACTAGAAAAACTTAAACCGGTCTAAAAAAAAGAATTCTTCTAAAAAAGCTGAAAACAGCATAAAACAGTGTAAAATCAAACAAATTAAGACTAAAACCAGATAAAACAGATTTAAGACACGAATACTTGAAAACGGTGAAAACAGCTTAAAAAACATGCAATTTGAGACTGAAAACGCTCAAAACCGGTCTAAAAGATATAATTTAGACACATTATTAGGTAAAGTTTTAGACTTTAAAAGATGTAATTCTTGTGAAACAGAATTTAGAGCATTAAACAGTGTAAAAAACAAACATATTGAGACTAGAACCTCATAAAACAGATTTGAGACACGAATTCTTGTAAAAGAATGAAAACAGCATAAAAATAATGTAAAACATGCAATTTGAGATTAGAAACACTTAAACCGGTCTAAAAAAAGATTCTTCTAAAAAAGCTGAAAACAGCTTAAAACAGTGTAAAATCAAACAAATTCAGACTAAAACCAGATAAAACAGATTTAAGACACGAATACTTGAAAACGGTGAAAACAGCTTAAAACACACTTTAAAACATGCAATTTGAGACTGAAAACGCTCATAACCGGTCTAAAAGATATAATTTAGACACATTATTAGGTAAAGTTTTAGACTTTAAAAGATGTAATTTTGTGAAACAGAATTTAGAGCATTAAACAGTGTAAAACAAACATATTGAGACTAGAACCTCATAAAACAGATTTGAGACACGAATTATTGTAAAAGAATGAAAACAGCATAAAAATAGTGTAAAACATGCAATTTGAGATTAGAAACACTTAAACCGGTCTAAAAAAAATTCTTCTAACCGGTCTAAACTAAGAATTAAAACAGAAAAAACGAAAACTTGTAAAACGGTGAAAACAGCTGAAAACAGCTTAAAACAGTGTAAAATCAAACAAATTCAGACTAAAACCAGATAAAAGAAACGACACGAATACTTGAAAACGGTGAAAACAGCTTAAAACACTTTAAAAACATGCAATTTGAGACTGAAAACGCTCAAAACCGGTCTAAAAGATATAATTTAGACACATTATTATGTAAAGTTTTAGACTTTAAAAGATGTAATTTTGTGAAACAGAATTTAGGAGCATTAAACAGTGTAAAAACAAACATATTGAGACTAGAACCTCATAAAACAGATTTGAGACACGAATTATTGTAAAAGAATGAAAACAGCATAAAAATAGTGTAAAACATGCAATTTGAGATTAGAAACACTTAAACCGGTCTAAAAAAATATTCTTCTAAAAAAGCTGAAAACAGCTTAAAACAGTGTAAAATCAAACAAATTTAGACTAAAACCAGATAAAACAGATTTAAGACACGAAAACTTGTAAAACGGTGAAAACAGCTTAAAAAACACATTAAAAACATGTAATTTGAGACTAGAAAACTTAAACCGGTCTAAAAAAAGAATTCTTCTAAAAAAGCTGAAAACAGCATAAAACAGTGTAAAATCAAACAAATTGAGACTAAAACCAGATAAAACAGATTTAAGACACGAATACTTGAAAAACGGTGAAAACAGCTTAAAAAACATGCAATTTGAGACTGAAAACGCTCAAAACCGGTCTAAAAGATATAATTTAGACACATTATTAGGTAAAGTTTTAGACTTTAAAAGATGTAATTTTGTGAAACAGAATTTAGGAGCATTAAACAGTGTAAAAAACAAACATATTGAGACTAGAACCTCATAAAACAGATTTGAGACACGAATTCTTGTAAAAGAATGAAAACAGCATAAAAATAATGTAAAAAACATGCAATTTGAGATTAGAAACACTTAAACCGGTCTAAAAAAAAGAATTCTTCTAAAAAAGCTGAAAACAGCTTAAAACAGTGTAAAATCAAACAAATTCAGACTGAAACCAGATAAAACAGATTTAAGACACGAATACTTGAAAAACGGTGAAAACAGCTTAAAAAACACTTTAAAAACATGCAATTTGAGACTAAAAACGCTCAAAACCGATTAAAAGATATAATTTAGACACATTATTAGGTAAAGTTTTAGACTTTAAAAGATGTAATTTTGTGAAACACAATTTAGAGCATAAAACAGTGTAAAACAAACATATTGAGACTAGAACCTCATAAAACAGATTTGAGACACGAATTATTGTAAAAGAATGAAAACAGCATAAAAATAGTGTAAAACATGCAATTTGAGATTAGAAACACTTAAACCGGTCTAAACTAAGAATTCTTCTAAAAAGCTGAAAACAGCTTAAAACAGTGTAAAATCAAACAAATTCAGACTAAAACCAGATATAAGAAACGAATTCTTGAAAAACGGTGAAAACAGCTTAAAAAACACTTTAAAACATGCAATTTGAGACTGAAAACGCTCAAAACCGGTCTAAAAGATATAATTTAGACACATTATTATGTAAAGTTTTAGACTTTAAAAGATGTAATTTTGTGAAACAGAATTTAGGAGCATTAAACAGTGTAAAAACAAACATATTGAGACTAGAACCTCATAAAACAGATTTGAGACACGAATTATTGTAAAAGAATGAAAACAGCATAAAAATAGTGTAAAAACATGCAATTTGAGATTAGAAACACTTAAACCGGTCTAAAAAAATATTCTTCTAAAAAGCTGAAAACAGCTTAAAACAGTGTAAAATCAAACAAATTTAGACTGAAACCAGATAAAACAGATTTAAGACACGAAAACTTGTAAAACGGTGAAAACAGCTTAAAAACACATTAAAAACATGTAATTTGAGACTAGAAAACTTAAACCGGTCTAAAAAAGAATTCTTCTAAAAAGCTGAAAACAGCATAAAACAGTGTAAAATCAAACAAATTGAGACTAAAACCAGATAAAACAGATTTAAGACACGAATACTTGAAAAACGGTGAAAACAGCTTAAAAACATGCAATTTGAGACTGAAAACGCTCAAAACCGGTCTAAAAGATATAATTTAGACACATTATTAGGTAAAGTTTTTAGACTTTAAAAGATGTAATTCTTGTGAAACAGAATTTAGAGCATTAAACAGTGTAAAAACAAACATATTGAGACTAGAACCTCATAAAACAGATTTGAGACACGAATTCTTGTAAAAAAAATGAAAACAGCATAAAAATAGTGTAAAAACATGCAATTTGAGATTAGAAACACTTAAAACAGGTCTAAATTAAGAATTCTTAATTCAGACTTAATTCGGATAAAACAGATTTAAGACACAAATACTTGTAAAACGGTGAAAACAGCTTAAAAACACTTTAAAAACAAGAAAAATTGAGACTAGAAACGTTTAAAAGCAGTCTAAAAGAAGAATTCTTCTAAATCGCTGGAAACAGTATGTGAAAACAGCATAAGAAGAGTGTAAAAATAGGTAAATTTAGACTAGAAACGCTTAAAACGGTGTAACAGACGAATTTTATAAAACGTTGAAACCAACAAATAAAAAAGTGTAAAAACATGCACATTGAGAGTAGAAACGCTTAAAAGAGGAATTCTTGTGAAACAATAAAAAACAGCATAAAAATAGGTTAGAAACGTGTAATTTGAGACTAGAAATACTTAAACCGGTCTAAAATTAGAATTCTTCTAAAACAGCATAAAAGAGAGTAAAATCAAACAAATTTTGATTCTAAAACCAGATAAAACAGATTTAAGACACGAAAACTTGTAAAACGGTGAAAACAGCTTAAAAAACACATTAAAAAACATGTAATTTGAGACTAGAAAACTTAAACCGGTCTAAAAAAAGAATTCTTCTAAAAAGCTGAAAACAGCATAAAACAGTGTAAAATCAAACAAATTAAGACTAAAACCAGATAAAAAAGATTTAAGACACGAATACTTGAAAAACGGTGAAAACAGCTTAAAAACATGCAATTTGAGACTGAAAACGCTCAAAACCGGTCTAAAAGATATAATTTAGACACATTATTAGGTAAAGTTTTAGACTTTAAAAGATGTAATTCTTGTGAAACAGAATTTAGGAGCATTAAACAGTGTAAAACAAACATATTGAGACTAGAACCTCATAAAACAGATTTGAGACACGAATTCTTGTAAAAGAATGAAAACAGCATAAAATAATGTAAAACATGCAATTTGAGATTAGAAACACTTAAACCGGTCTAAAAAAAGAATTCTTCTAAAACAGCATAAAACAGTAAAATCAAACAAATTTTGATTCTAAAACCAGATAAAACAGATTTAAGACACGAAAACTTGTAAAACGGTGAAAACAGCTTAAAAACACATTAAAACATGTAATTTGAGACTAGAAAAACTTAAACCGATCTAAAAAAAAGAATTTTTCTAAAAAGCTGAAAACAGCATAAAACAGTGTAAAATCAAACAAATTGAGACTAAAACCAGATAAAACAGATTTAAGACACGAATACTTGAAAAACGGTGAAAACAGCTTAAAAAACATGCAATTTGAGACTGAAAACGCTCAAAACCGGTCTAAAAGATATAATTTAGACACATTATTAGGTAAAGTTTTAGACTTTAAAAGATGTAATTTTGTGAAACAGAATTTAGGAGCATTAAACAGTGTAAAAAACAAACATATTGAGACTAGAACCTCATAAAACAGATTTGAGACACGAATTCTTGTAAAAGAATGAAAACAGCATAAAAATAGTGTAAAACATGCAATTTGAGATTAGAAACACTTAAACCGGTCTAAAAAAAGAATTCTTCTAAAACAGCATAAAACAGTGTAAAATCAAACAAATTTTGATTCTAAAACCAGATAAAACAGATTTAAGACATGAAAACTTGTAAAACGGTGAAAACAGCTTAAAAACACATTAAAAACATGTAATTTGAGACTAGAAAACTTAAACCGGTCTAAACTAAGAATTCTTCTAAAAAGCTGAAAACAGCTTAAAACAGTGTAAAATCAAACAAATTCAGACTAAAACCAGATAAAAGAGATTTAAGACACGAATACTTGAAAAACGGTGAAAACAGCTTAAAAACACTTTAAAACATGCAATTTGAGACTGAAAACGCTCAAAACCGGTCTAAAAGATATAATTTAGACACATTATTAGGTAAAGTTTTAGACTTTAAAAGATGTAATTCTTGTGAAACAGAATTTAGGAGCATTAAACAGTGTAAAAAACAAACATATTGAGACTAGAACCTCATAAAACAGATTTGAGACACGAATTTTGTAAAAGAATGAAAACAGCATAAAAATAATGTAAAAAACATGCAATTTGAGATTAGAAACACTTAAACCGGTCTAAAAAAAGAATTCTTCTAAAAAAGCTGAAAACAGCTTAAAACAGTGTAAAATCAAACAAATTCAGACTGAAACCAGATAAAACAGATTTAAGACACGAATACTTGAAAACGGTGAAAACAGCTTAAAAACACTTTAAAAACATGCAATTTGAGACTAAAACGCTCAAAACCGATTAAAAGATATAATTTAGACACATTATTAGGTAAAGTTTTAGACTTTAAAAGATGTAATTTTGTGAAACACAATTTAGAGCATAAAACAGTGTAAAAAACAAACATATTGAGACTAGAACCTCATAAAACAGATTTGAGACACGAATTATTGTAAAAGAATGAAAACAGCATAAAAATAGTGTAAAAACATGCAATTTGAGATTAGAAACACTTAAACCGGTCTAAACTAAGAATTCTTCTAAAAAGCTGAAAACAGCTTAAAACAGTGTAAAATCAAACAAATTCAGACTAAAACCAGATTTAAGAAACGAATTCTTGAAAACGGTGAAAACAGCTTAAAAACACTTTAAAAACATGCAATTTGAGACTGAAAACGCTCAAAACCGGTCTAAAAGATATAATTTAGACACATTATTATGTAAAGTTTTAGACTTTAAAAGATGTAATTCTTGTGAAACAGAATTTAGAGCATTAAACAGTGTAAAAAACAAACATATTGAGACTAGAACCTCATAAAACAGATTTGAGACACGAATTATTGTAAAAGAATGAAAACAGCATAAAAATAGTGTAAAAACATGCAATTTGAGATTAGAAACACTTAAACCGGTCTAAAAAAATATTCTTCTAAAAAGCTGAAAACAGCTTAAAACAGTGTAAAATCAAACAAATTTAGACTGAAACCAGATAAAACAGATTTAAGACACGAAAACTTGTAAAACGGTGAAAACAGCTTAAAACACATTAAAAACATGTAATTTGAGACTAGAAAAACTTAAACCGGTCTAAAAAAGAATTCTTCTAAAAAGCTGAAAACAGCATAAAACAGTGTAAAATCAAACAAATTGAGACTAAAACCAGATAAAACAGATTTAAGACACGAATACTTGAAAAACGGTGAAAACAGCTTAAAAACATGCAATTTGAGACTGAAAACGCTCAAAACCGGTCTAAAAGATATAATTTAGACACATTATTAGGTAAAGTTTTTAGACTTTAAAAGATGTAATTCTTGTGAAACAGAATTTAGAGCATTAAACAGTGTAAAAAACAAACATATTGAGACTAGAACCTCATAAAACAGATTTGAGACACGAATTCTTGTAAAAGAATGAAAACAGCATAAAAATAATGTAAAACATGCAATTTGAGATTAGAAACACTTAAACCGGTCTAAAAAAAATTCTTCTAAAACAGCATAAAACAGTGTAAAATCAAACAAATTTTTGATTCTAAAACCAGATAAAACAGATTTAAGACACGAAAACTTGTAAAACGGTGAAAACAGCTTAAAAACACATTAAAAACATGTAATTTGAGACTAGAAAACTTAAACCGGTCTAAAAAGAATTCTTCTAAAAAGCTGAAAACAGCATAAAACAGTGTAAAATCAAACAAATTGAGACTAAAACCAGATAAAACAGATTTAAGACACGAATACTTGAAAAACGGTGAAAACAGCTTAAAAACATGCAATTTGAGACTGAAAACGCTCAAAACCGGTCTAAAAGATATAATTTAGACACATTATTAGGTAAAGTTTTAGACTTTAAAAGATGTAATTCTTGTGAAACAGAATTTAGGAGCATTAAACAGTGTAAAAACAAACATATTGAGACTAGAACCTCATAAAACAGATTTGAGACACGAATTCTTGTAAAAGAATGAAAACAGCATAAAAATAGTGTAAAAACATGCAATTTGAGATTAGAAACACTTAAACCGGTCTAAAAAAAGAATTCTTCTAAAAAGCTGAAAACAGCTTAAAACAGTGTAAAACAAACATATTGAGACTAGAACCAGATAAAACAGATTTAAGACACGAATTTTGTAAAACGGTGAAAACAGCTTAAAAACAGTGTAAAAACATGTAATTTGAGACTAAAAACACTTAAACCGGTCTAAACTAAGAATTCTTCTAAAAGCTGAAAACAGCTTAAAACAGTGTAAAATCAAACAAATTCAGACTAAAAGAGAGATTTAAGACACGAATACTTGAAAAACGGTGAAAACAGCTTAAAAACACTTTAAAACATGCAATTTGAGACTAAAAACGCTCAAAACCGGTCTAAAAGATATAATTTAGACACATTATTAGGTAAAGTTTTTAGACTTTAAAAGATGTAATTCTTGTGAAACAGAATTTAGGAGCATTAAACAGTGTAAAAACAAACATATTGAGACTAGAACCTCATAAAACAGATTTGAGACACGAATTCTTGTAAAAGAATGAAAACAGCATAAAAATAATGTAAAAACATGCAATTTGAGATTAGAAACACTTAAACCGGTCTAAAAAAAGAATTCTTCTAAAAAGCTGAAAACAGCTTAAAACAGTGTAAAATCAAACAAATTCAGACTGAAACCAGATAAAACAGATTTAAGACACGAATACTTGAAAAACGGTGAAAACAGCTTAAAAACACTTTAAAAACATGCAATTTGAGACTAAAAACGCTCATAACCGATTAAAAGATATAATTTAGACACATTATTAGGTAAAGTTTTTAGACTTTAAAAGATGTAATTCTTGTGAAACACAATTTAGGAGCATAAAACAGTGTAAAAACAAACATATTGAGACTAGAACCTCATAAAACAGATTTGAGACACGAATTATTGTAAAAGAATGAAAACAGCATAAAAATAGTGTAAAACATGCAATTTGAGATTAGAAACACTTAAACCGGTCTAAACTAAGAATTTTTAAAAAGCTGAAAACAGCTTAAAACAGTGTAAAATCAAACAAATTCAGACTAAAACCAGATATAAGAAACGAATTCTTGAAAAACGGTGAAAACAGCTTAAAAAACACTTTAAAAACATGCAATTTGAGACTGAAAACGCTCAAAACCGGTCTAAAAGATATAATTTAGACACATTATTATGTAAAGTTTTAGACTTTAAAAGATGTAATTTTGTGAAACAGAATTTAGGAGCATTAAACAGTGTAAAAACAAACATATTGAGACTAGAACCTCATAAAACAGATTTGAGACACGAATTATTGTAAAAGAATGAAAACAGCATAAAAATAGTGTAAAAACATGCAATTTGAGATTAGAAACACTTAAACCGGTCTAAAAAAATATTCTTCTAAAAAGCTGAAAACAGCTTAAAACAGTGTAAAATCAAACAAATTTAGACTGAAACCAGATAAAACAGATTTAAGACACGAAAACTTGTAAAACGGTGAAAACAGCTTAAAAACACATTAAAAACATGTAATTTGAGACTAGAAAAACTTAAACCGGTCTAAAAAAAGAATTCTTCTAAAAGCTGAAAACAGCATAAAACAGTGTAAAATCAAACAAATTGAGACTAAAACCAGATAAAAACAGATTTAAGACACGAATACTTGAAAAACGGTGAAAACAGCTTAAAAAACATGCAATTTGAGACTGAAAACGCTCAAAACCGGTCTAAAAGATATAATTTAGACACATTATTAGGTAAAGTTTTAGACTTTAAAAGATGTAATTTTGTGAAACAGAATTTAGAGCATTAAACAGTGTAAAACAAACATATTGAGACTAGAACCTCATAAAACAGATTTGAGACACGAATTCTTGTAAAAGAATGAAAACAGCATAAAAATAATGTAAAAACATGCAATTTGAGATTAGAAACACTTAAACCGGTCTAAAAAAGAATTCTTCTAAAACAGCATAAAACAGTGTAAAATCAAACAAATTTTGATTCTAAAACCAGATAAAACAGATTTAAGACACGAAAACTTGTAAAACGGTGAAAACAGCTTAAAACACATTAAAAACATGTAATTTGAGACTAGAAAACTTAAACCGGTCTAAAAAACGAATTCTTCTAAAAAAGCTGAAAACAGCATAAAACAGTGTAAAATCAAACAAATTGAGACTAAAACCAGATAAAACAGATTTAAGACACGAATCCTTGAAAAACGGTGAAAACAGCTTAAAAACATGCAATTTGCGACTGAAAACGCTCAAAACCGGTCTAAAAGATATAATTTAGACACATTATTAGGTAAAGTTTTAGACTTTAAAAGATGTAATTTTGTGAAACAGAATTTAGGAGCATTAAACAGTGTAAAACAAACATATTGAGACTAGAACCTCATAAAACAGATTTGAGACACGAATTCTTGTAAAAGAATGAAAACAGCATAAAAATAGTGTAAAACATGCAATTTGAGATTAGAAACACTTAAACCGGTCTAAAAAAAGAATTCTTCTAAAAAAGCTGAAAACAGCTTAAAACAGTGTAAAATCAAACAAATATTGAGACTAGAACCAGATAAAACAGATTTAAGACACGAATTCTTGTAAAACGGTGAAAACAGCATAAAAAACAGTTAAAAAACATGTAATTTGAGATTAGAAAAACTTAAACCGGTCTAAACTAAGAATTCTTCTAAAAGCTGAAAACAGCTTAAAACAGTGTAAAATCAAACAAATTCAGACTAAAACCAGATTTAAGACACGAATACTTGAAAAACGGTGAAAACAGCTTAAAAACACTTTAAAAACATGCAATTTGAGACTGAAAACGCTCAAAACCGGTCTAAAAGATATAATTTAGACACATTATTAGGTAAAGTTTTAGACTTTAAAAGATGTAATTCTTGTGAAACAGAATTTAGAGCATTAAACAGTGTAAAAACAAACATATTGAGACTAGAACCTCATAAAACAGATTTGAGACACGAATTTTGTAAAAGAATGAAAACAGCATAAAATAATGTAAAAAACATGCAATTTGAGATTAGAAACACTTAAACCGGTCTAAAAAAAAGAATTCTTCTAAAAGCTGAAAACAGCTTAAAACAGTGTAAAATCAAACAAATTCAGACTGAAACCAGATAAAACAGATTTAAGACACGAATACTTGAAAACGGTGAAAACAGCTTAAAAACACTTTAAAAACATGCAATTTGAGACTAAAAACGCTCATAACCGATTAAAAGATATAATTTAGACACATTATTAGGTAAAGTTTTAGACTTTAAAAGATGTAATTTTTGTGAAACACAATTTAGGAGCATAAAACAGTGTAAAAACAAACATATTGAGACTAGAACCTCATAAAACAGATTTGAGACACGAATTATTGTAAAAGAATGAAAACAGCATAAAAATAGTGTAAAAACATGCAATTTGAGATTAGAAACACTTAAACCGGTCTAAACTAAGAATTTTCTAAAAGCTGAAAACAGCTTAAAACAGTGTAAAATCAAACAAATTCAGACTAAAACCAGATATAAGAAACGAATTCTTGAAAAACGGTGAAAACAGCTTAAAAACACTTTATAATCATGCAATTTGAGACTGAAAACGCTCAAAACCGGTCTAAAAGATATAATTTGGACACATTATTATGTAAAGTTTTTAGACTTTAAAAGATATAATTTTTGTGAAACAGAATTTAGGAGCATTAAACAGTGTAAAAACAAACATATTGAGACTAGAACCTCATACAACAGATTTGAGACACGAATTATTGTAAAAGAATGAAAACAGCATAAAAATAGTGTAAAACATGCAATTTGAGATTAGAAACACTTAAACCGGTCTAAAAAAAGAATTCTTCTAAAAAAGAAAACAGCTTAAAACAGTGTAAAATCAAACAAATTTAGACTGAAACCAGATAAAACAGATTTAAGACACGAAAACTTGTAAAACGGTGAAAACAGCTTAAAAACACATTAAAAACATGTAATTTGAGACTAGAAAAACTTAAACCGGTCTAAAAAAGAATTCTTCTAAAAAGCTGAAAACAGCATAAATCAGTGTAAAATCAAACAAATTAAGACTAAAACCAGATAAAAAAGATTTAAGACACGAATACTTGAAAACGGTGAAAACAGCTTAAAACATGCAATTTGAGACTGAAAACGCTCAAAACCGGTCTAAAAGATATAATTTAGACACATTATTAGGTAAAGTTTTAGACTTTAAAAGATGTAATTTTTGTGAAACAGAATTTAGAGCATTAAACAGTGTAAAAACAAACATATTGAGACTAGAACCTCATAAAACAGATTTGAGACACGAATTCTTGTAAAAGAATGAAAACAGCATAAAAATAATGTAAAAACATGCAATTTGAGATTAGAAACACTTAAACCGGTCTAAAAAAGAATTCTTCTAAAACAGCATAAAACAGTGTAAAATCAAACAAATTTTTGATTCTAAAACCAGATAAAACAGATTTAAGACACGAAAACTTGTAAAACGGTGAAAACAGCTTAAAAACACATTAAAAACATGTAATTTGAGACTAGAAAAACTTAAACCGATCTAAAAAAGAATTCTTCTAAAAAGCTGAAAACAGCATAAAACAGTGTAAAATCAAACAAATTGAGACTAAAACCAGATAAAACAGATTTAAGACACGAATCTTGAAAACGGTGAAAACAGCTTAAAAACATGCAATTTGAGACTGAAAACGCTCAAAACCGGTCTAAAAGATATAATTTAGACACATTATTAGGTAAAGTTTTAGACTTTAAAAGATGTAATTCTTGTGAAACAGATTTAGGAGCATTAAACAGTGTAAAAACCAAACATATTGAGACTAGAACCTCATAAAACAGATTTGAGACACGAATTCTTGTAAAAGAATGAAAACAGCATAAAAATAGTGTAAAAACATGCAATTTGAGATTAGAAACACTTAAACCGGTCTAAAAAAGAATTCTTCTAAAAAGCTGAAAACAGCTTAAAACAGTGTAAAAACAAACATATTGAGACTAGAACCTCATAAAACAGATTTGAGACACGAATTCTTGTAAAAGAATGAAAACAGCATAAAAATAGTGTAAAAACATGCAATTTGAGATTAAAAACACTTAAACCGGTCTAAACTAAGAATTTTTCTAAAAAAGCTGAAAACAGCTTAAAACAGTGTAAAATCAAACAAATTCAGACTAAAAGAGATTTAAGACACGAATACTTGAGAAACGGTGAAAACAGCTTAAAAACACTTTAAAAACATGCAATTTGAGACTAAAAACGCTCAAAACTGGTCTAAAAGATATAATTTAGTCACATTATTAGGTAAAGTTTTAGACTTTAAAAGATGTAATTCTTGTGAAAGAGAATTTAGGAGCATTAAACAGTATAAAACAAACATATTGAGTCTAGAACCTCATAAAACAGATTTGAGACACGAATTTTGTAAAAGAATGAAAACAGCATAAAAATAGTGTAAAAACATGCAATTTGAGATTAGAAACACTTAAACCGGTGTAACAGACGAATTCTTATAAAACGTTGAAACCAAAAAATAAAAAGTGTAAAAGATATAATTTAGACACATTATTATGTAAAGTTTTTAGACTTTAAAAGATATAATTCTTGTGAAACAGAATTTAGAGCATTAAACAGTGTAAAAAAACATGCAATTTGTGATTAGAACACAATTCAGACTAAAACCTGATAAAACAGATTTAAGACACAAATACTTGTAAAACGGTGAAAACAGCTTAAAACACACTTTAAAAAAACAAAAAAATTGAGACTAGAAACGTTTAAAAGCAGTCTAAAAGAAGAATTCTTTTAAATCGCTAGAAACAGTATGTGAAAACAGCATAAGAAGAGTGTAAAAATAGGTAAATTTAGACTAGAAACGCTTAAAACGGTGTAACAGACGAATTCCTTAAAAACGTTGAAACCAATAAATAAAAAAGTGTAAAAACATGCACATTGAGAGTAGAAACGCTTAAAAGAGGAATTTTGTGAAACAATAAAAACAGCATAAAAATAGGTTAGAAACGTATAATTTCAGACTAGAAAACACTTAAACCGTTCTAAAATAAAAATTTTACAAAGCATAAAAGAGTGTAAAATCAAACAAATTTTTGATTCTAAAACCAGATAAAACAGATTTAAGACACGAAAACTTGTAAAACGGTGAAAACAGCTTAAAAACACATTAAAAACATGTAATTTGAGACTAGAAAAACTTAAACCGGTCTTAAAAACATGCAATTTGAGACTGAAAACGCTCAAAACCGGTCTAAAAGATATAATTTAGACACATTATTAGGTAAAGTTTTTAGACTTTAAAAGATGTAATTCTTGTGAAACAGAATTTAGGAGCATTAAACAGTGTAAAACAAACTTATTGAGACTAGAACCTCATAAAACAGATTTGAGACACGAATTATTGTAAAAGAATGAAAACAGCATAAAAAATAGTGTAAAAAACATGCAATTTGAGATTAGAAACACTTAAACCGGTCTAAAAAAAGAATTCTTCTAAAAAAGCTGAAAACAGCTTAAAACAGTGTAAAATCAAACAAATTTAGACTGAAACCAGATAAAACAGATTTAAGACACGAAAACTTGTAAAACGGTGAAAACAGCTTAAAACACATTAAAAAACATGTAATTTGAGACTAGAAAACTTAAACCGGTCTAAAAAAAGAATTCTTCTAAAAGCTGAAAACAGCATAAAACAGTGTAAAATCAAACAAATTGAGACTAAAACCAGATAAAACAGATTTAAGACACGAATACTTGAAAAACGGTGAAAACAGCTTAAAAACATGCAATTTGAGACTGAAAACGCTCAAAACCGGTCTAAAAGATATAATTTAGACACATTATTAGGTAAAGTTTTAGACTTTAAAAGATGTAATTTTGTGAAACAGAATTTAGAGCATTAAACAGTGTAAAAACAAACATATTTAGACTAAAACCACATAAAACAGATTTGAGACACGAATTCTTGTAAAAAAATGAAAACAGCATAAAAATAGTGTAAAAACATGCAATTTGAGATTAGAAACACTTAAACCGGTCTAAAAAAAGAATTCTTCTAAAAAGCTGAAAACAGCTTAAAACAGTGTAAAATCAAACAAATTCAGACTGAAACCAGATAAAACAGATTTAAGACACGAATACTTGAAAAACGGTGAAAACAGCTTAAAAACACTTTAAAATCATGCAATTTGAGACTGAAAACGCTCAAAACCGGTCTAAAAGATATAATTTAGACACATTATTATGTAAAGTTTTTAGACTTTAAAAGATATAATTTTTGTGAAACAGAATTTAGGAGCATTAAACAGTGTAAAAACAAACATATTGAGACTAGAACCTCATACAACAGATTTGAGACACGAATTATTGTAAAAGAATGAAAACAGCATAAAAATAGTGTAAAAACATGCAATTTGAGATTAGAAACACTTAAACCGGTCTAAAAAATATATTCTTCTAAAAAAGCTGAAAACAGCTTAAAAACAGTGTAAAATCAAACAAATTTAGACTGAAACCAGATAAAACAGATTTAAGACACGAAAACTTGTAAAACGGTGAAAACAGCTTAAAAAACACATTAAAAAACATGTAATTTGAGACTAGAAAAACTTAAACCGGTCTAAAAAGAATTCTTCTAAAAAAGCTGAAAACAGCATAAAACAGTGTAAAATCAAACAAATTGAGACTAAAACCAGATAAAACAGATTTAAGACACGAATACTTGAAAACGGTGAAAACAGCTTAAAACATGCAATTTGAGACTGAAAACGCTCAAAACCGGTCTAAAAGATATAATTTAGACACATTATTAGGTAAAGTTTTAGACTTTAAAAGATGTAATTTTGTGAAACAGAATTTAGGAGCATTAAACAGTGTAAAACAAACATATTGAGACTAGAACCTCATAAAACAGATTTGAGACACGAATTCTTGTAAAAGAATGAAAACAGCATAAAAATAATGTAAAAACATGCAATTTGAGATTAGAAACACTTAAACCGGTCTAAAAGAAGAATTCTTCTAAAAGCTGAAAACAGCTTAAAACAGTGTAAAATCAAACAAATTCAGACTGAAAACCAGATAAAAACAGATTTAAGACACGAATACTTGAAAAACGGTGAAAACAGCTTAAAAACACTTTAAAACATGCAATTTGAGACTAAAAACGTCAAAACCGATAAAAAGATATAATTTAGACACATTATTAGGTAAAGTTTTAGACTTTAAAAGATGTAATTTTGTGAAACACAATTTAGGAGCATAAAACAGTGTAAAAACAAACATATTGAGACTAGAACCTCATAAAACAGATTTGAGACACGAATTCTTGTAAAAGAATGAAAACAGCATAAAAATAGTGTAAAAACATGCAATTTGAGATTAGAAACACTTAAACCGGTCTAAAAAAAGAATTCTTCTAAAAAACAGCATAAAACAGTAAAATCAAACAAATTTTGATTCTAAAACCAGATAAAACAGATTTAAGACACGAAAACTTGTAAAACGGTGAAAACAGCTTTAAAAAACACATTAAAAACATGTAATTTGAGACTAGAAAACTTAAACCGATCTAAAAGAATTCTTCTAAAAAGCTGAAAACAGCATAAAAACAGTGTAAAATCAAACAAATTGAGACTAAAACCAGATAAAACAGATTTAAAAGACACGATACCTTGAAAACGGTGAAAACAGCTTAAAACATGCAATTTGAGACTGAAAACGCTCAAAACCGGTCTAAAAGATATAATTTAGACACATTATTAGGTAAAGTTTTAGACTTTAAAAGATGTAATTTTGTGAAACAGAATTTAGAGCATTAAACAGTGTAAAAAACAAACATATTGAGACTAGAACCTCTATAAAACAGATTTGAGACACGAATTCTTGTAAAAGAATGAAAACAGCATAAAAATAATGTAAAAACATGCAATTTGAGATTAGAAACACTTAAACCGGTCTAAAAAAAGAATTCTTCTAAAACAGCATAAAAGAGTGTAAAATCAAACAAATTTTGATTCTAAAACCAGATAAAACAGATTTAAGACACGAAAACTTGTAAAACGGTGAAAACAGCTTAAAACACATTAAAAAACATGTAATTTGAGACTAGAAAAACTTAAACCGGTCTAAACTAAGAATTTTCTAAAAAGCTGAAAACAGCTTAAAACAGTGTAAAATCAAACAAATTCAGACTAAAACCAGATAAAACAGATTTAAGAAACGAATACTTGAAAAACGGTGAAAACAGCTTAAAACACTTTAAAACATGCAATTTGAGACTGAAAACGCTCAAAACCGGTCTAAAAGATATAATTTAGACACATTATTAGTGTAAAGTTTTTAGACTTTAAAAGATATAATTTTGTGAAACAGAATTTAGGAGCATTAAACAGTGTAAAAACAAACATATTGAGACTAGAACCTCATAAAACAGATTTGAGACACGAATTCTTGTAAAAGAATGAAAACAGCATAAAAATAATGTAAAAACATGCAATTTGAGATTAGAAACACTTAAACCGGTCTAAAAAAAGAATTCTTCTAAAAAGCTGAAAACAGCTTAAAACAGTGTAAAATCAAACAAATTCAGACTGAAACCAGATAAAACAGATTTAAGACACGAATACTTGAAAACGGTGAAAACAGCTTAAAAACATGCTTTAAATCATGCAATTTGAGACTGAAAACGCTCAAAACCGGTCTAAAAGATATAATTTAGACACATTATTATGTAAAGTTTTAGACTTTAAAAGATATAATTTTGTGAAACAGAATTTAGAGCATTAAACAGTGTAAAACAAACATATTGAGACTAGAACCTCATAAAACAGATTTGAGACACGAATTATTGTAAAAGAATGAAAACAGCATAAAAATAGTGTAAAAACATGCAATTTGAGATTAGAAACACTTAAACCGGTCTAAAAAAATATTCTTATAAAAAGCTGAAAACAGCTTAAAACAGTGTAAAATCAAACAAATTTAGACTGAAACCAGATAAAACAGATTTAAGACACGAAAACTTGTAAAACGGTGAAAACAGCTTAAAACACATTAAAAAACATGTAATTTGAGACTAGAAAACTTAAACCGGTCTAAAAAAAGAATTCTTCTAAAAAAGCTGAAAACAGCATAAAACAGTGTAAAATCAAACAAATTGAGACTAAAACCAGATAAAACAGATTTAAGACACGAATACTTGAAAACGGTGAAAACAGTTTAAAAACATGCAATTTGAGACTGAAAACGCTCAAAACCGGTCTAAAAGATATAATTTAGACACATTATTAGGTAAAAGTTTTAGACTTTAAAAGATGTAATTTTGTGAAACAGAATTTAGGAGCATTAAACAGTGTAAAAAAACAAACATATTGAGACTAGAACCTCATAAAACAGATTTGAGACACGAATTTTGTAAAAGAATGAAAACAGCATAAAAAATAATGTAAAAACATGCAATTTGAGATTAGAAACACTTAAACCGGTCTAAAAAAGAATTTTCTAAAAAAGCTGAAAACAGCTTAAAACAGTGTAAAATCAAACAAATTCAGACTGAAACCAGATAAAACAGATTTAAGACACGAATACTTGAAAAACGGTGAAAACAGCTTAAAAACACTTTAAAAACATGCAATTTGAGACTAAAAACGCTCAAAACCGATTAAAAAGATATAATTTAGACACATTATTAGGTAAAGTTTTAGACTTAAAAGATGTAATTGTGAAAACACAATTTAGGAGCATAAAACAGTGTAAAAAACAAACATATTGAGACTAGAACCTCATAAAACAGATTTGAGACACGAATTATTGTAAAAGAATGAAAACAGCATAAAATAGTGTAAAAACATGCAATTTGAGATTAGAAACACTTAAACCGGTCTAAACTAAGAATTTTCTAAAAAAGCTGAAAACAGCTTAAAACAGTGTGTAAAATCAAACAAACAAATCTGACTAAAAACCAGATATAAGAAACGAATTACTTGAAAACGGTGAAAACAGCTTAAAAACACTTTAAAATCATGCAATTTGAGACTGAAAACGCTCAAAACCGGTCTAAAAGATATAATTTAGACACATTATTATGTAAAGTTTTAGACTTTAAAAGATGTAATTTTGTGAAACAGAATTTAGGAGCATTAAACAGTGTAAAACAAACATATTGAGACTAGAACCTCATAAAACAGATTTGAGACACGAATTATTGTAAAAGAATGAAAACAGCATAAAAATAGTGTAAAAACATGCAATTTGAGATTAGAAACACTTAAACCGGTCTAAAAAATATTCTTTTCTAAAAAGCTGAAAACAGCTTAAAAAGTGTAAAATCAAACAAATTTAGACTGAAACCAGATAAAACAGATTTAAGACACGAAAACTTGTAAAACGGTGAAAACAGCTTAAAAAACACATTAAAAAAAACATGTAATTTGAGACTAGAAAACTTAAACCGGTCTAAAAGAATTCTTCTAAAAAGCTGAAACAGTAAAACAAAGTAAAATCAAACAAATTAAGACTAAAACCAGATAAAAAAGATTTAAGACA
Organism: Tachypleus tridentatus; assembly: GCF_004210375.1. Taxonomy (NCBI): domain Eukaryota; kingdom Metazoa; phylum Arthropoda; class Merostomata; order Xiphosura; family Limulidae; genus Tachypleus; species Tachypleus tridentatus. Next base: position 498,428 of record NW_027467777.1, read on the forward strand.
CGAATTTGAAAAAACGGTGAAAACAGCTTAAAACATGCAATTTGAGACTGAAAACGCCTCAAACCGGTCTAAAAGATATAATTTAGACACATTATTAGGTAAAGTTTTTAGACTTTAAAAGATGTAATTTTGTGAAACAGAATTTAGGAGCATTAAACAGTAAAACAAACATATTGAGACTAGAACCCTCATAAAACAGATTTGAGACACGAATTTTGTAAAAGAATGAAAACAGCATAAAAATAATGTAAAAACATGCAATTTGAGATTAGAAACACTTAAACCGGTCTAAAAAAGAATTCTTCTAAAACAGCATAAAACAGTGTAAAATCAAACAAATTTTTGATTCTAAAACCAGATAAAACAGATTTAAGACACGAAAACTTGTAAAACGGTGAAAACAGCTTAAAACACATTAAAACATGTAATTTGAGACTAGAAAAACTTAAACCGATCTAAAAAAAAGAATTCTTCTAAAAAGCTGAAAACAGCATAAAACAGTGTAAAATCAAACAAATTGAGACTAAAACCAGATAAAACAGATTTAAGACACGAATCCTTGAAAAACGGTGAAAACAGCTTAAAAACATGCAATTTGCGACTGAAAACGCTCAAAACCGGTCTAAAAGATATAATTTAGACACATTATTAGGTAAAGTTTTAGACTTTAAAGATGTAATTCTTAGTGAAACAGAATTTAGGAGCATTAAACAGTGTAAAACAAACATATTGAGACTAGAACCTCATAAAAACAGATTTGAGACACGAATTTTGTAAAAGAATGAAAACAGCATAAAAATAGTGTAAAACATGCAATTTGAGATTAGAAACACTTAAACCGGTCTAAAAAAGAATTCTTCTTAAAAAAGCTGAAAACAGCTTAAAAACAGTGTAAAACAAACATATTGAGACTCAGAACCTCATAAAAACAGATTTGAAGACACGAATTCTTTGTAAAAGAATGAAAACAGCATAAAAAAATAGTGTAAAAAACATGCAATTTGAGATTAAAAACACTTAAAACCGGTCTAAAACTAAGAATTCTTCTAAAAAGCTGGAAAACAGCTTAAACACAGTAAAATCCCAAACAAATTCAGACTAAAGAGATTAAGACACGAATACTTGAGAAAACGGTGAAACAGCTTAAAACACTTTAAAACATGCAATTTGAGACTAAAAACGCTCAAAACTGGTCTAAAAGATATAATTTAGACATATTATTAGTAAACAGTTTTAGAAGAGTGTAAAAGATAAGTAAATTTAGACTGGAAACAGAATTTAACGGTGTAATTGACGAACAGTTATAAAACAAACATATTGAGACTAGAACCTCAGTGTAAAACAGGCACATTGAGACACGAACGCTTAAAGAGGAATTCTAAAAGAATGAAAACAGCATAAAAATAGTGTAGAAACACGCAATTTGAGAGATTAGAAACACTTAAAACCGGTCTAAAATAGAATTCTTCTAAAAGACATAAAACCAAACAAACATAAAAAGAGGTAGAAACCATAAAACAGATTTGAGACACGAATTATGTAAAAGAATGAAAACATTTTAGACTTTAAAAGATATAAACCCTTAAAAAACAGAATTTAGGAGCATTAAATTTGTAAAACATTGCAATTTAGGAGATTAGAACACAATTATTGAGACTAAAACCTGATAAAACAAGATTTAAGACACAAATACTTGAAAAACAGTGAAAACAGCTTAAAAC